>NW_026611837.1:0-109532 GCF_023638135.1 Falco biarmicus | reverse complement strand
CTTGTTCTACCTGCTTTCTGGGCTGAGATGGGGAATCGCTGAATTTTGGACTCGGCTGGTGACAAAATGTTCCAAACACACCCCATGCACAACTCCACCGGGGAAGGTGCCAGAAACGAGTTCTCTTGGTAGTTTTTACACTACCCCGGTAGGCAGCTGAAAGGCACCACAAAACTTGTTCTACCTGCTTTCTGGGCTGAGATGGGGAATCGCTGAATTTTGGACTCGGCTGGTGACAAAATGTTCCAAACACACCCCATGCACAACTCCACCAGGGAAGGTGCCAGAAACGAGTTCTGTTGGTAGTTTTTACACTACCCCGGTAGGCACCTGAAAGGCACCACAAAACTTGTTCTACCTGCTTTCTGGGCTGAGATGGGGAATCGCTGAATTTTGGACTCGGCTGGTGACAAAATGTTCCAAACACACCCCATGCACAACTCCACCGGGGAAGGTGCCAGAAACGAGTTCTGTTGGTAGTTTTTACACTACTCCGGTAGGCAAGAGAAAGGCACCACAAAACTTGTTCTACCTGCTTTCGGGGCTGAGATGGGGAATAGCTGAATTTTGGACTCGGCTGGTGACAAAATGTTCCAAACACACCCCATGCACACCTCCACCGGGGAAGGTGCCAGAAACGAGTTCTGTTGGTAGTTTTTACACTACCCCGGTAGGCAGCTGAAAGGCACCACAAAACTTGTTCTACCTGCTTTCTGGGCTGAGATGGGGAATCGCTGAATTTTGGACTCGGCTGGTGACAAAATGTTCCAAACACACCCCATGCACAACTCCACCGGGGAAGGTGCCAGAAACGAGTTCTGTTGGTAGTTTTTACACTACCCCGGTAGGCAGCTGAAAGGCACCACAAAACTTGTTGTACCTGCTTTCTGGGCTGAGATGGGGAATCGCTGAATTTTGGACTCGGCTGGTGACAAAATGTTCCAAACACACCCCATGCACAACTCCACCGGGGAAGGTGCCAGAAACGAGTTCTGTTGGTAGTTTTTACACTACCCCGGTAGGCAGCTGAAAGGCACCACAAAACTTGTTCTACCTGCTTTCTGGGCTGAGATGGGGAATCGCTGAATTTTGGACTCGGCTGGTGACAAAATGTTCCAAACACACCCCATGCACAACTCCACCGGGGAAGGTGCCAGAAACGAGTTCTGTTGGTAGTTTTTACACTACCCCGGTAGGCAGCTGAAAGGCACCACAAAACTTGTTCTACCTGCTTTCCGGGCTGAGATGGGGAATCGCTGAATTTTGGACTCGGCTGGTGACAAAATGTTCCAAACACACCCCATGCACAACTCCACCGGGGAAGGTGCCAGAAACGAGTTCTGTTGGTAGTTTTTACACTACCCCGGTAGGCAGCTGAAAGGCACCACAAAACTTGTTCTACCTGCTTTCTGGGCTGAGATGGGGAATCGCTGAATTTTGGACTCGGCTGGTGACAAAATGTTCCAAACACACCCCATGCACAACTCCACCGGGGAAGGTGCCAGAAACGAGTTCTGTTGGTAGTTTTTACACTACCCCGGTAGGCAAGAGAAAGGCACCACAAAACTTGTTCTACCTGCTTTCTGGGCTGAGATGGGGAATCGCTGAATTTTGGACTCGGCTGGTGACAAAATGTTCCAAACACACCCCATGCACAACTCCACCGGGGAAGGTGCCAGAAACGAGTTCTGTTGGTAGTTTTTACACTACCCCGGTAGGCAAGAGGAAGGCACCACAAAACTTGTTCTACCTGCTTTCTGGGCTGAGATGGGGATCAGCTGAATTTTGGACTCGGCTGGTGACAAAATGTTCCAAACACACCCCATGCACAACTCCACCCGCAAAGGTGCCAGAAACGAGTTCTGTTGGTAGTTTTTACACTACCCCGGTAGGCAGCTGAAAGGCACCACAAAAGTTGTTCTACCTGCTTTCTGGGCTGAGATGGGGAATCGCTGAATTTTGGACTCGGCTGGTGACAAAATGTTCCAAACACACCCCATGCACAACTCCACCGAGGAAGGTGCCAGAAACGAGTTCTGTTGGTAGTTTTTACACTACTCCGGTAGGCAAGAGAAAGGCACCACAAAACTTGTTCTACCTGCTTTCTGGGCTGAGATGGGGAATCGCTGAATTTTGGACTCGGCTGGTGACAAAATGTTCCAAACACACCCCATGCACACCTCCACCGGGGAAGGTGCCAGAAACGAGTTCTGTTGGTAGTTTTTACACTACCCCGGTAGGCAGCTGAAAGGCACCACAAAACTTGTTCTACCTGCTTTCTGGGCTGAGATGGGGAATCGCTGAATTTTGGACTCGGCTGGTGACAAAATGTTCCAAACACACCCCATGCACAACTCCACCGGGGAAGGTGCCAGAAACGAGTTCTGTTGGTAGTTTTTACACTACCCCGGTGGGCAGCTGAAAGGCACCACAAAACTTGTTCTACCTGCTTTCTGGGCTGAGATGGGGAATCGCTGAATTTTGGACTCGGCTGGTGACAAAATGTTCCAAACACACCCCATGCACAACTCCACCGGGGAAGGTGCCAGAAACGAGTTCTGTTGGTAGTTTTTACACTACCCCGGTAGGCAGCTGAAAGGCACCACAAAACTTGTTCTACCTGCTTTCTGGGCTGAGATGGGGAATCGCTGAATTTTGGACTCGGCTGGTGACAAAATGTTCCAAACACACCCCATGCACAACTCCACCGGGGAAGGTGCCAGAAACGAGTTCTGTTGGTAGTTTTTACACTACCCCGGTAGGCAGCTGAAAGGCACCACAAAACTTGTTCTACCTGCTTTCTGGGCTGAGATGGGGAATCGCTGAATTTTGGACTCGGCTGGTGACAAAATGTTCCAAACACACCCCATGCACAACTCCACCGGGAAGGTGCCAGAAACGAGTTCTGTTGGTAGTTTTTACACTACCCCGGTAGGCAGCTGAAAGGCACCACAAAACTTGTTCTACCTGCTTTCTGGGCTGAGATGGGGAATCGCTGAATTTTGGACTCGGCTGCTGACAAAATGTTCCAAACACACCCCATGCACAACTCCACCGGGGAAGGTGCCAGAAACGAGTTCTGTTGGTAGTTTTTACACTACCCCGGTAGGCAGCTGAAAGGCACCACAAAACTTGTTCTACCTGCTTTCTGGGCTGAGATGGGGAATCGCTGAATTTTGGACTCGGCTGGTGACAAAATGTTCCAAACACACCCCATGCACAACTCCACCGGGGAAGGTGCCAGAAACGAGTTCTGTTGGTAGTTTTTACACTACCCCGGTAGGCAGCTGAAAGGCACCACAAAACTTGTTGTACCTGCTTTCTGGGCTGAGATGGGGAATCGCTGAATTTTGGACTCGGCTGGTGACAAAATGTTCCAAACACACCCCATGCACAACTCCACCGGGGAAGGTGCCAGAAACGAGTTCTGTTGGTAGTTTTTACACTACCCCGGTAGGCAGCTGAAAGGCACCACAAAACTTGTTCTACCTGCTTTCTGGGCTGAGATGGGGAATCGCTGAATTTTGGACTCGGCTGGTGACAAAATGTTCCAAACACACCCCATGCACAACTCCACCAGGGAAGGTGCCAGAAACGAGTTCTGTTGGTAGTTTTTACACTACCCCGGTAGGCACCTGAAAGGCACCACAAAACTTGTTCTACCTGCTTTCTGGGCTGAGATGGGGAATCGCTGAATTTTGGACTCGGCTGCTGACAAAATGTTCCAAACACACCCCATGCACAACTCCACCGGCAAAGGTGCCAGAAACGAGTTCTGTTGGTAGTTTTTACACTACCCCGGTAGGCAAGAGGAAGGCACTACAAAACTTGTTCTACCTGCTTTCTGGGCTTAGATGGGGAATCGCTGAATTTTGGACTCGGCTGGTGACAAAATGTTCCAAACACACCCCATGCACAACTCCACCGGGGAAGGTGCCAGAAACGAGTTCTGTTGGTAGTTTTTACACTACCCCGGTAGGCAGCTGAAAGGCACCACAAAACTTGTTGTACCTGCTTTCTGGGCTGAGATGGGGAATAGCTGAATTTTGGACTCGGCTGGTGACAAAATGTTCCAAACACACCCCATGCACAACTCCATCGGGGAAGGTGCCAGAAACGAGTTCTGTTGGTAGTTTTTACACTACCCCGGTAGGCAGCTGAAAGGCACCACAAAACTTGTTCTACCTGCTTTCTGGGCTGAGATGGGGAATCGCTGAATTTTGGACTCGGCTGGTGACAAAATGTTCCAAACACACCCCATGCACAACTCCACCGGGGAAGGTGCCAGAAACGAGTTCTGTTGGTAGTTTTTACACTACCCCGGTAGGCAGCTGAAAGGCACCACAAAACTTGTTCTACCTGCTTTCTGGGCTGAGATGGGGAACCGCTGAATTTTGGACTCGGCTGGTGACAAAATGTTCCAAACACACCCCATGCACAACTCCACCGGGGAAGGTGCCAGAAACGAGTTCTCTTGGTAGTTTTTACACTACTCCGGTAGGCAAGAGAAAGGCACCACAAAACTTGTTCTACCTGCTTTCTGGGCTGAGATGGGGAATCGCTGAATTTTGGACTCGGCTGGTGACAAAATGTTCCAAACACACCCCATGCACACCTCCACCGGGGAAGGTGCCAGAAACGAGTTCTGTTGGTAGTTTTTACACTACCCCGGTAGGCAAGAGAAAGGCACCACAAAACTTGCTCTACCTGCTTTCTGGGCTGAGATGGGGAATCGCTGAATTTTGGACTCGGCTGCTGACAAAATGTTCCAAACACACCCCATGCACAACTCCACCGGGGAAGGTGCCAGAAACGAGTTCTGTTGGTAGTTTTTTACACTACCCCGGTAGGCAAGAGAAAGGCACCACAAAACTTGTTCTACCTGCTTTCTGGGCTGAGATGGGGAATCGCTGAATTTTGGACTCGGCTGGTGACAAAATGTTCCAAACACACCCCATGCACAACTCCACCGGGGAAGGTGCCAGAAACGAGTTCTGTTGGTAGTTTTTACACTACCCCAGTAGGCAGCTGAAAGGCACCACAAAACTTGTTCTACCTGCTTTCTGGGCTGAGATGGGGAATCGCTGAATTTTGGACTCGGCTGCTGAACAAAATGTTCCAAACACACCCCATGCACAACTCCACCGGGGAAGGTGCCTGAAACGAGTTCTTTTGGTAGTTTTTACACTACCCCGGTAGGCAGCTGAAAGGCACCAAAAAACTTGTTCTACCTGCTTTCTGGGCTGAGATGGGGAATCGCTGAATTTTGGACTCGGCTGGTGACAAAATGTTCCAAACACACCCCATGCACAACTCCACCGGGGAAGGTGCCAGAAACGAGTTCTGTTGGTAGTTTTTACACTACCCCGGTAGGCAGCTGAAAGGCACCACAAAACTTGTTCTACCTGCTTTCTGGGCTGAGATGGGGAACGGCTGAATTTTGGACTCGGCTGGTAACAAAATGTTCCAAACACACCCCATGCACAACTCCACCGGGGAAGGTGCCAGAAACGAGTTCTGTTGGTAGTTTTTACACTACCCCGGTAGGCAAGAGGAAGGCACCACAAAACGTGTTCTACCTGCTTTCTGGGCTGAGATGGGGAATCGCTGAATTTTGGACTCGGCTGGTAACAAAATGTTCCAAACACACCCCATGCACAACTCCACCGGGGAAGGTGCCAGAAACGAGTTCTGTTGGTAGTTTTTACACTACCCCGGTAGGCAGCTGAAAGGCACCACAAAACTTGTTCTACCTGCTTTCTGGGCTGAGATGGGGAATCGCTGAATTTTGGACTCGGCTGGTGACAAAATGTTCCAAACACACCCCATGCACAACTCCACCGGGGAAGGTGCCAGAAACGAGTTCTGTTGGTAGTTTTTACACTACCCCGGTAGGCAGCTGAAAGGCACCACAAAACTTGTTCTACCTGCTTTCTGGGCTGAGATGGGGAATCACTGAATTTTGGACTCGGCTGGTGACAAAATGTTCCAAACACACCCCATGCACAACTCCACCGGGGAAGGTGCCAGAAACGAGTTCTGTTGGTAGTTTTTACACTACCCCGGTAGGCAGCTGAAAGGCACCACAAAACTTGTTCTACCTGCTTTCTGGGCTGAGATGGGGAATCGCTGAATTTTGGACTCGGCTGGTGACAAAATGTTCCAAACACACCCCATGCACAACTCCACCGGGGAAGGTGCCAGAAACGAGTTCTGTTGGTAGTTTTTACACTACCCCGGTAGGCAAGAGGAAGGCACCACAAAACTTGTTCTACCTGCTTTCTGGGCTGAGGTGGGGATCAGCTGAATTTTGGACTCGGCTGGTGACAAAATGTTCCAAACACACCCCATGCACAACTCCACCCGCAAAGGTGCCAGAAACGAGTTCTGTTGGTAGTTTTTACACTACCCCGGTAGGCAAGAGGAAGGCACCACAAAACTTGTTCTACCTGCTTTCTGGGCTGAGATGGGGAATCGCTGAATTTTGGACTCGGCTGGTGACAAAATGTTCCAAACACACCCCATGCACAACTCCACCGGGGAAGGTGCCAGAAACGAGTTCTCTTGGTAGTTTTTACACTACCCCGGTAGGCAGCTGAAAGGCACCACAAAACTTGTTCTACCTGCTTTCTGGGCTGAGATGGGGAATCGCTGAATTTTGGACTCGGCTGGTGACAAAATGTTCCAAACACACCCCATGCACAACTCCACCGGGGAAGGTGCCAGAAACGAGTTCTGTTGGTAGTTTTTACACTACCCCGGTAGGCAGCTGAAAGGCACCAAAAAACTTGTTCTACCTGCTTTCTGGGCTGAGATGGGGAATCGCTGAATTTTGGACTCGGCTGGTGACAAAATGTTCCAAACACACCCCATGCACAACTCCACCGGGGAAGGTGCCAGAAACGAGTTCTGTTGGTAGTTTTTACACTACCCCGGTAGGCAAGAGAAAGGCACCACAAAACTTGTTCTACCTGCTTTCCGGGCTGAGATGGGGAATCGCTGAATTTTGGACTCGGCTGGTGACAAAATGTTCCAAACACACCCCATGCACAACTCCACCGGGGAAGGTGCCAGAAACGAGTTCTGTTGGTAGTTTTTACACTACCCCGGTAGGCAGCTGAAAGGCACCACAAAACTTGTTCTACCTGCTTTCTGGGCTGAGATGGGGAATCGCTGAATTTTGGACTCGGCTGGTGACAAAATGTTCCAAACACACCCCATGCACAACTCCACCGGGGAAGGTGCCAGAAACGAGTTCTGTTGGTAGTTTTTACACTACCCCGGTAGGCAAGAGAAAGGCACCACAAAACTTGTTCTACCTGCTTTCTGGGCTGAGATGGGGAATCGCTGAATTTTGGACTCGGCTGGTGACAAAATGTTCCAAACACACCCCATGCACAACTCCACCGGGGAAGGTGCCAGAAACGAGTTCTGTTGGTAGTTTTTACACTACCCCGGTAGGCAAGAGGAAGGCACCACAAAACTTGTTCTACCTGCTTTCTGGGCTGAGATGGGGATCAGCTGAATTTTGGACTCGGCTGGTGACAAAATGTTCCAAACACACCCCATGCACAACTCCACCGGGGAAGGTGCCAGAAACGAGTTCTGTTGGTAGTTTTTACACTACCCCGGTAGGCAGCTGAAAGGCACCACAAAAGTTGTTCTACCTGCTTTCTGGGCTGAGATGGGGAATCGCTGAATTTTGGACTCGGCTGGTGACAAAATGTTCCAAACACACCCCATGCACAACTCCACCGAGGAAGGTGCCAGAAACGAGTTCTGTTGGTAGTTTTTACACTACTCCGGTAGGCAAGAGAAAGGCACCACAAAACTTGTTGTACCTGCTTTCTGGGCTGAGATGGGGAATCGCTGAATTTTGGACTCGGCTGGTGACAAAATGTTCCAAACACACCCCATGCACACCTCCACCGGGGAAGGTGCCAGAAACGAGTTCTGTTGGTAGTTTTTACACTACCCCGGTAGGCAGCTGAAAGGCACCACAAAACTTGTTCTACCTGCTTTCTGGGCTGAGATGGGGAATCGCTGAATTTTGGACTCGGCTGGTGACAAAATGTTCCAAACACACCCCATGCACAACTCCACCGGGGAAGGTGCCAGATACGAGTTCTGTTGGTAGTTTTTACACTACCCCGGTGGGCAGCTGAAAGGCACCACAAAACTTGTTCTACCTGCTTTCTGGGCTGAGATGGGGAATCGCTGAATTTTGGACTCGGCTGGTGACAAAATGTTCCAAACACACCCCATGCACAACTCCACCGGGGAAGGTGCCAGAAACGAGTTCTGTTGGTAGTTTTTACACTACCCCGGTAGGCAGCTGAAAGGCACCACAAAACTTGTTCTACCTGCTTTCTGGGCTGAGATGGGGAATCGCTGAATTTTGGACTCGGCTGGTGACAAAATGTTCCAAACACACCCCATGCACAACTCCACCGGGGAAGGTGCCAGAAACGAGTTCTGTTGGTAGTTTTTACACTACCCCGGTAGGCAGCTGAAAGGCACCACAAAACTTGTTCTACCTGCTTTCTGGGCTGAGATGGGGAATCGCTGAATTTTGGACTCGGCTGGTGACAAAATGTTCCAAACACACCCCATGCACAACTCCACCGGGGAAGGTGCCAGAAACGAGTTCTGTTGGTAGTTTTTACACTACCCCGGTAGGCAGCTGAAAGGCACCACAAAACTTGTTCTACCTGCTTTCTGGGCTGAGATGGGGAATCGCTGAATTTTGGACTCGGCTGCTGACAAAATGTTCCAAACACACCCCATGCACAACTCCACCGGGGAAGGTGCCAGAAACGAGTTCTGTTGGTAGTTTTTACACTACCCCGGTAGGCAGCTGAAAGGCACCACAAAACTTGTTCTACCTGCTTTCTGGGCTGAGATGGGGAATCGCTGAATTTTGGACTCGGCTGGTGACAAAATGTTCCAAACACACCCCATGCACAACTCCACCGGGGAAGGTGCCAGAAACGAGTTCTGTTGGTAGTTTTTACACTACCCCGGTAGGCAGCTGAAAGGCACCACAAAACTTGTTGTACCTGCTTTCTGGGCTGAGATGGGGAATCGCTGAATTTTGGACTCGGCTGGTGACAAAATGTTCCAAACACACCCCATGCACAACTCCACCGGGGAAGGTGCCAGAAACGAGTTCTGTTGGTAGTTTTTACACTACCCCGGTAGGCAGCTGAAAGGCACCACAAAACTTGTTCTACCTGCTTTCTGGGCTGAGATGGGGAATCGCTGAATTTTGGACTCGGCTGGTGACAAAATGTTCCAAACACACCCCATGCACAACTCCACCAGGGAAGGTGCCAGAAACGAGTTCTGTTGGTAGTTTTTACACTACCCCGGTAGGCACCTGAAAGGCACCACAAAACTTGTTCTACCTGCTTTCTGGGCTGAGATGGGGAATCGCTGAATTTTGGACTCGGCTGGTGACAAAATGTTCCAAACACACCCCATGCACAACTCCACCGGCAAAGGTGCCAGAAACGAGTTCTGTTGGTAGTTTTTACACTACCCCGGTAGGCAAGAGGAAGGCACCACAAAACTTGTTCTACCTGCTTTCTGGGCTTAGATGGGGAATCGCTGAATTTTGGACTCGGCTGGTGACAAAATGTTCCAAACACACCCCATGCACAACTCCACCGGGGAAGGTGCCAGAAACGAGTTCTGTTGGTAGTTTTTACACTACCCCGGTAGGCAGCTGAAAGGCACCACAAAACTTGTTGTACCTGCTTTCTGGGCTGAGATGGGGAATAGCTGAATTTTGGACTCGGCTGGTGACAAAATGTTCCAAACACACCCCATGCACAACTCCATCGGGGAAGGTGCCAGAAACGAGTTCTGTTGGTAGTTTTTACACTACCCCGGTAGGCAGCTGAAAGGCACCACAAAACTTGTTCTACCTGCTTTCTGGGCTGAGATGGGGAATCGCTGAATTTTGGACTCGGCTGGTGACAAAATGTTCCAAACACACCCCATGCACAACTCCACCGGGGGAAGGTGCCAGAAACGAGTTCTGTTGGTAGTTTTTACACTACCCCGGTAGGCAGCTGAAAGGCACCACAAAACTTGTTCTACCTGCTTTCTGGGCTGAGATGGGGAATCGCTGAATTTTGGACTCGGCTGGTGACAAAATGTTCCAAACACACCCCATGCACAACTCCACCGAGGAAGGTGCCAGAAACGAGTTCTCTTGGTAGTTTTTACACTACTCCGGTAGGCAAGAGAAAGGCACCACAAAACTTGTTCTACCTGCTTTCTGGGCTGAGATGGGGGAATCGCTGAATTTTGGACTCGGCTGGTGACAAAATGTTCCAAACACACCCCATGCACACCTCCACCGGGGAAGGTGCCAGAAACGAGTTCTGTTGGTAGTTTTTACACTACCCCGGTAGGCAAGAGAAAGGCACCACAAAACTTGCTCTACCTGCTTTCTGGGCTGAGATGGGGAATCGCTGAATTTTGGACTCGGCTGCTGACAAAATGTTCCAAACACACCCCATGCACAACCTCCACCGGGGAAGGTGCCAGAAACGAGTTCTGTTGGTAGTTTTTACACTACCCCGGTAGGCAAGAGAAAGGCACCACAAAACTTGTTCTACCTGCTTTCTGGGCTGAGATGGGGAATCGCTGAATTTTGGACTCGGCTGGTGACAAAATGTTCCAAACACACCCCATGCACAACTCCACCGGGGAAGGTGCCAGAAACGAGTTCTGTTGGTAGTTTTTACACTACCCCAGTAGGCAGCTGAAAGGCACCACAAAACTTGTTCTACCTGCTTTCTGGGCTGAGATGGGGAATCGCTGAATTTTGGACTCGGCTGCTGAACAAAATGTTCCAAACACACCCCATGCACAACTCCACCGGGGAAGGTGCCAGAAACGAGTTCTTTTGGTAGTTTTTACACTACCCCGGTAGGCAGCTGAAAGGCACCAAAAAACTTGTTCTACCTGCTTTCTGGGCTGAGATGGGGAATCGCTGAATTTTGGACTCGGCTGGTGACAAAATGTTCCAAACACACCCCATGCACAACTCCACCGGGGAAGGTGCCAGAAACGAGTTCTGTTGGTAGTTTTTACACTACTCCGGTAGGCAAGAGAAAGGCACCACAAAACTTGTTCTACCTGCTTTCGGGGCTGAGATGGGGAATAGCTGAATTTTGGACTCGGCTGGTGACAAAATGTTCCAAACACACCCCATGCACAACTCCACCGGGGAAGGTGCCAGAAACGAGTTCTGTTGGTAGTTTTTACACTACCCCGGTAGGCAGCTGAAAGGCACCACAAAACTTGTTCTACCTGCTTTCTGGGCTGAGATGGGGAACGGCTGAATTTTGGACTCGGCTGGTAACAAAATGTTCCAAACACACCCCATGCACAACTCCACCGGGGAAGGTGCCAGAAACGAGTTCTGTTGGTAGTTTTTACACTACCCCGGTAGGCAAGAGGAAGGCACCACAAAACGTGTTCTACCTGCTTTCTGGGCTGAGATGGGGAATCGCTGAATTTTGGACTCGGCTGGTAACAAAATGTTCCAAACACACCCCATGCACAACTCCACCGGGGAAGGTGCCAGAAACGAGTTCTGTTGGTAGTTTTTACACTACCCCGGTAGGCAGCTGAAAGGCACCACAAAACTTGTTCTACCTGCTTTCTGGGCTGAGATGGGGAATCGCTGAATTTTGGACTCGGCTGCTGACAAAATGTTCCAAACACACCCCATGCACAACTCCACCGGGGAAGGTGCCAGAAACGAGTTCTGTTGGTAGTTTTTACACTACCCCGGTAGGCAGCTGAAAGGCACCACAAAACTTGTTCTACCTGCTTTCTGGGCTGAGATGGGGAATCACTGAATTTTGGACTCGGCTGGTGACAAAATGTTCCAAACACACCCCATGCACAACTCCACCGGGGAAGGTGCCAGAAACGAGTTCTGTTGGTAGTTTTTACACTACCCCGGTAGGCAGCTGAAAGGCACCACAAAAGTTGTTCTACCTGCTTTCTGGGCTGAGATGGGGAATCGCTGAATTTTGGACTCGGCTGGTGACAAAATGTTCCAAACACACCCCATGCACAACTCCACCGGGGAAGGTGCCAGAAACGAGTTCTGTTGGTAGTTTTTACACTACCCCGGTAGGCAAGAGAAAGGCACCACAAAACTTGTTCTACCTGCTTTCTGGGCTGAGATGGGGAATCGCTGAATTTTGGACTCGGCTGGTGACAAAATGTTCCAAACACACCCCATGCACAACTCCACCGGGGAAGGTGCCAGAAACGAGTTCTGTTGGTAGTTTTTACACTACCCCGGTAGGCAAGAGGAAGGCACCACAAAACTTGTTCTACCTGCTTTCTGGGCTGAGATGGGGATCAGCTGAATTTTGGACTCGGCTGGTGACAAAATGTTCCAAACACACCCCATGCACAACTCCACCGGGGAAGGTGCCAGAAACGAGTTCTGTTGGTAGTTTTTACACTACCCCGGTAGGCAGCTGAAAGGCACCACAAAACTTGTTCTACCTGCTTTCTGGGCTGAGATGGGGAACAGCTGAATTTTGGACTCGGCTGCTGACAAAATGTTCCAAACACACCCCATGCACAACTCCACCGAGGAAGGTGCCAGAAACGAGTTCTGTTGGTAGTTTTTACAGTACCCCGGTAGGCAGCTGAAAGGCACCACAAAACTTGTTCTACCTGCTTTCTGGGCTGAGATGGGGAACGGCTGAATTTTGGACTCCGCTGGTAACAAAATGTTCCAAACACACCCCATGCACAACTCCACCGGGGAAGGTGCCAGAAACGAGTTCTGTTGGTAGTTTTTACACTACCCCGGTAGGCAAGAGGAAGGCACCACAAAACGTGTTCTACCTGCTTTCTGGGCTTAGATGGGGAATCGCTGAATTTTGGACTCGGCTGGTGACAAAATGTTCCAAACACACCCCATGCACAACTCCACCGGGGAAGGTGCCAGAAACGAGTTCTGTTGGTAGTTTTTACACTACCCCGGTAGGCAGCTGAAAGGCACCACAAAACTTGTTGTACCTGCTTTCTGGGCTGAGATGGGGAATCGCTGAATTTTGGACTCGGCTGGTGACAAAATGTTCCAAACACACCCCATGCACAACTCCACCCGCAAAGGTGCCAGAAACGAGTTCTGTTGGTAGTTTTTACACTACCCCGGTAGGCAGCTGAAAGGCACCACAAAACTTGTTGTACCTGCTTTCTGGGCTGAGATGGG
Source organism: Falco biarmicus (assembly GCF_023638135.1). Taxonomy (NCBI): domain Eukaryota; kingdom Metazoa; phylum Chordata; class Aves; order Falconiformes; family Falconidae; genus Falco; species Falco biarmicus. The sequence continues at coordinate 96,271 of NW_026611837.1, read as the reverse complement.
GAATCGCTGAATTTTGGACTCGGCTGGTGACAAAATGTTCCAAACACACCCCATGCACAACTCCACCGGGGAAGGTGCCAGAAACGAGTTCTGTTGGTAGTTTTTACACTACCCCGGTAGGCAGCTGAAAGGCACCACAAAACTTGTTCTACCTGCTTTCTGGGCTGAGATGGGGAACGGCTGAATTTTGGACTCGGCTGGTAACAAAATGTTCCAAACACACCCCATGCACAACTCCACCGGGGAAGGTGCCAGAAACGAGTTCTGTTGGTAGTTTTTACACTACCCCGGTAGGCAGCTGAAAGGCACCACAAAACTTGTTCTACCTGCTTTCTGGGCTGAGATGGGGAATCGCTGAATTTTGGACTCGGCTGCTGACAAAATGTTCCAAACACACCCCATGCACAACTCCACCGGGGAAGGTGCCAGAAACGAGTTCTGTTGGTAGTTTTTACACTACCCCGGTAGGCAGCTGAAAGGCACCACAAAACGTGTTCTACCTGCTTTCTGGGCTTAGATGGGGAATCGCTGAATTTTGGACTCGGCTGGTGACAAAATGTTCCAAACACACCCCATGCACAACTCCACCGGGGAAGGTGCCAGAAACGAGTTCTGTTGGTAGTTTTTACACTACCCCGGTAGGCAGCTGAAAGGCACCACAAAACTTGTTCTACCTGCTTTCTGGGCTGAGATGGAGAATAGCTGAATTTTGGACTCGGCTGGTGACAAAATGTTCCAAACACACCCCATGCACAACTCCACCGGGGAAGGTGCCAGAAACGAGTTCTGTTGGTAGTTTTTACACTACCCCGGTAGGCAGCTGAAAGGCACCACAAAACTTGTTCTACCTGCTTTCTGGGCTGAGATGGGGAACGGCTGAATTTTGGACACGGCTGGTAACAAAATGTTCCAAACACACCCCATGCACAACTCCACCGGGGAAGGTGCCAGAAACGAGTTCTGTTGGTAGTTTTTACACTACCCCGGTAGGCAGCTGAAAGGCACCACAAAACTTGTTCTACCTGCTTTCTGGGCTGAGATGGGGAATCGCTGAATTTTGGACTCGGCTGGTGACAAAATGTTCCAAACACACCCCATGCACAACTCCACCGGGGAAGGTGCCAGAAACGAGTTCTGTTGGTAGTTTTTACACTACCCCGGTAGGCAGCTGAAAGGCACCACAAAACTTGTTCTACCTGCTTTCTGGGCTGAGATGGGGAATCGCTGAATTTTGGACTCGGCTGGTGACAAAATGTTCCAAACACACCCCATGCACAACTCCACCGGGGAAGGTGCCAGAAACGAGTTCTGTTGGTAGTTTTTACACTACCCCGGTAGGCAGCTGAAAGGCACCACAAAAGTTGTTCTACCTGCTTTCTGGGCTGAGATGGGGAATCGCTGAATTTTGGACTCGGCTGGTGACAAAATGTTCCAAACACACCCCATGCACAACTCCACCGGGGAAGGTGCCAGAAACGAGTTCTGTTGGTAGTTTTTACACTACCCCGGTAGGCAAGAGAAAGGCACCACAAAACTTGTTCTACCTGCTTTCTGGGCTGAGATGGGGAATCGCTGAATTTTGGACTCGGCTGGTGACAAAATGTTCCAAACACACCCCATGCACAACTCCACCGGGGAAGGTGCCAGAAACGAGTTCTGTTGGTAGTTTTTACACTACCCCGGTAGGCAAGAGGAAGGCACCACAAAACTTGTTCTACCTGCTTTCTGGGCTGAGATGGGGATCAGCTGAATTTTGGACTCGGCTGGTGACAAAATGTTCCAAACACACCCCATGCACAACTCCACCCGCAAAGGTGCCAGAAACGAGTTCTGTTGGTAGTTTTTACACTACCCCGGTAGGCAGCTGAAAGGCACCACAAAACTTGTTCTACCTGCTTTCTGGGCTGAGATGGGGAATCGCTGACTTTTGGACTCGGCTGGTGACAAAATGTTCCAAACACACCCCATGCACAACTCCACCGAGGAAGGTGCCAGAAACGAGTTCTGTTGGTAGTTTTTACAGTACCCCGGTAGGCAGCTGAAAGGCACCACAAAACTTGTTCTACCTGCTTTCTGGGCTGAGATGGGGAACGGCTGAATTTTGGACTCGGCTGGTAACAAAATGTTCCAAACACACCCCATGCACAACTCCACCGGGGAAGGTGCCAGAAACGAGTTCTGTTGGTAGTTTTTACAGTACCCCGGTAGGCAAGAGGAAGGCACCACAAAACGTGTTCTACCTGCTTTCTGGGCTTAGATGGGGAATCGCTGAATTTTGGACTCGGCTGGTGACAAAATGTTCCAAACACACCCCATGCACAACTCCACCGGGGAAGGTGCCAGAAACGAGTACTGTTGGTAGTTTTTACACTACCCCGGTAGGCAGCTGAAAGGCACCACAAAACTTGTTCTACCTGCTTTCTGGGCTGAGATGGAGAATAGCTGAATTTTGGACTCGGCTGGTGACAAAATGTTCCAAACACACCCCATGCACAACTCCACCGGGGAAGGTGCCAGAAACGAGTTCTGTTGGTAGTTTTTACACTACCCCGGTAGGCAGCTGAAAGGCACCACAAAACTTGTTCTACCTGCTTTCTGGGCTGAGATGGGGAACGGCTGAATTTTGGACACGGCTGGTAACAAAATGTTCCAAACACACCCCATGCACAACTCCACCGGGGAAGGTGCCAGAAACGAGTTCTGTTGGTAGTTTTTACACTACCCCGGTAGGCAGCTGAAAGGCACCACAAAACTTGTTCTACCTGCTTTCTGGGCTGAGATGGGGAATCGCTGAATTTTGGACTCGGCTGGTGACAAAATGTTCCAAACACACCCCATGCACAACTCCACCGGGGAAGGTGCCAGAAACGAGTTCTGTTGGTAGTTTTTACACTACCCCGGTAGGCAAGAGAAAGGCACCACAAAAGTTGTTCTACCTGCTTTCTGGGCTGAGATGGGGAATCGCTGAATTTTGGACTCGGCTGGTGACAAAATGTTCCAAACACACCCCATGCACAACTCCACCGGGGAAGGTGCCAGAAACGAGTTCTGTTGGTAGTTTTTACACTACCCCGGTAGGCAAGAGAAAGGCACCACAAAACTTGTTCTACCTGCTTTCTGGGCTGAGATGGGGAATCGCTGAATTTTGGACTCGGCTGGTGACAAAATGTTCCAAACACACCCCATGCACAACTCCACCGGGGAAGGTGCCAGAAACGAGTTCTGTTGGTAGTTTTTACACTACCCCGGTAGGCAGCTGAAAGGCACCACAAAACTTGTTCTACCTGCTTTCTGGGCTGAGATGGGGAATCGCTGAATTTTGGACTCGGCTGGTGACAAAATGTTCCAAACACACCCCATGCACAACTCCACCGGGGAAGGTGCCAGAAACGAGTTCTGTTGGTAGTTTTTACACTACCCCGGTAGGCAGCTGAAAGGCACCATAAAACCGGTTCTTATCTGCTTTCTGGGCTGAGATGGGGAACAGCTGAATTTTGGACTCGGCTGGTGACAAAATGTTCCAAACACACCCCATGCACAACTCCACCGGGGAAGGTGCCAGAAACGAGTTCTGTTGGTAGTTTTTACACTACTCCGGTAGGCAAGAGAAAGGCACCACAAAACTTGTTGTACCTGCTTTCTGGGCTGAGATGGGGAATAGCTGAATTTTGGACTCGGCTGGTGACAAAATGTTCCAAACACACCCCATGCACAGCTCCACCGGCAAAGGTGCCAGAAACGAGTTCTGTTGGTAGTTTTTACACTACCCCGGTAGGCAAGAGGAAGGCACCACAAAACGTGTTCTACCTGCTTTCTGGGCTTAGATGGGGAATCGCTGAATTTTGGACTCGGCTGGTGACAAAATGTTCCAAACACACCCCATGCACAACTCCACCGGGGAAGGTGCCAGAAACGAGTTCTGTTGGTAGTTTTTACACTACCCCGGTAGGCAGCTGAAAGGCACCACAAAACTTGTTGTACCTGCTTTCTGGGCTGAGATGGGGAATCGCTGAATTTTGGACTCGGCTGGTGACAAAATGTTCCAAACACACCCCATGCACAACTCCACCCGCAAAGGTGCCAGAAACGAGTTCTGTTGGTAGTTTTTACACTACCCCGGTAGGCAGCTGAAAGGCACCACAAAACTTGTTGTACCTGCTTTCTGGGCTGAGATGGGGAATCGCTGAATTTTGGACTCGGCTGGTGACAAAATGTTCCAAACACACCCCATGCACAACTCCACCCGCAAAGGTGCCAGAAACGAGTTCTGTTGGTAGTTTTTACACTACCCCGGTAGGCAGCTGAAAGGCACCACAAAACTTGTTCTACCTGCTTTCTGGGCTGAGATGGGGAACGGCTGAATTTTGGACTCGGCTGGTAACAAAATGTTCCAAACACACCCCATGCACAACTCCACCGGGGAAGGTGCCAGAAACGAGTTCTGTTGGTAGTTTTTACACTACCCCGGTAGGCAGCTGAAAGGCACCACAAAACTTGTTCTACCTGCTTTCTGGGCTGAGATGGGGAATCGCTGAATTTTGGACTCGGCTGCTGACAAAATGTTCCAAACACACCCCATGCACAACTCCACCGGGGAAGGTGCCAGAAACGAGTTCTGTTGGTAGTTTTTACACTACCCCGGTAGGCAGCTGAAAGGCACCACAAAACGTGTTCTACCTGCTTTCTGGGCTTAGATGGGGAATCGCTGAATTTGGACTCGGCTGGTGACAAAATGTTCCAAACACACCCCATGCACAACTCCACCGGGGAAGGTGCCAGAAACGAGTTCTGTTGGTAGTTTTTACACTACCCCGGTAGGCAGCTGAAAGGCACCACAAAACTTGTTCTACCTGCTTTCTGGGCTGAGATGGAGAATAGCTGAATTTTGGACTCGGCTGGTGACAAAATGTTCCAAACACACCCCATGCACAACTCCACCGGGGAAGGTGCCAGAAACGAGTTCTGTTGGTAGTTTTTACACTACCCCGGTAGGCAGCTGAAAGGCACCACAAAACTTGTTCTACCTGCTTTCTGGGCTGAGATGGGGAACGGCTGAATTTTGGACACGGCTGGTAACAAAATGTTCCAAACACACCCCATGCACAACTCCACCGGGGAAGGTGCCAGAAACGAGTTCTGTTGGTAGTTTTTACACTACCCCGGTAGGCAGCTGAAAGGCACCACAAAACTTGTTCTACCTGCTTTCTGGGCTGAGATGGGGAATCGCTGAATTTTGGACTCGGCTGGTGACAAAATGTTCCAAACACACCCCATGCACAACTCCACCGGGGAAGGTGCCAGAAACGAGTTCTGTTGGTAGTTTTTACACTACCCCGGTAGGCAGCTGAAAGGCACCACAAAACTTGTTCTACCTGCTTTCTGGGCTGAGATGGGGAATCGCTGAATTTTGGACTCGGCTGGTGACAAAATGTTCCAAACACACCCCATGCACAACTCCACCGGGGAAGGTGCCAGAAACGAGTTCTGTTGGTAGTTTTTACACTACCCCGGTAGGCAGCTGAAAGGCACCACAAAAGTTGTTCTACCTGCTTTCTGGGCTGAGATGGGGAATCGCTGAATTTTGGACTCGGCTGGTGACAAAATGTTCCAAACACACCCCATGCACAACTCCACCGGGGAAGGTGCCAGAAACGAGTTCTGTTGGTAGTTTTTACACTACCCCGGTAGGCAAGAGAAAGGCACCACAAAACTTGTTGTACCTGCTTTCTGGGCTGAGATGGGGAATCGCTGAATTTTGGACTCGGCTGGTGACAAAATGTTCCAAACACACCCCATGCACAACTCCACCGGGGAAGGTGCCAGAAACGAGTTCTGTTGGTAGTTTTTACACTACCCCGGTAGGCAAGAGGAAGGCACCACAAAACTTGTTCTACCTGCTTTCTGGGCTGAGATGGGGATCAGCTGAATTTTGGACTCGGCTGGTGACAAAATGTTCCAAACACACCCCATGCACAACTCCACCCGCAAAGGTGCCAGAAACGAGTTCTGTTGGTAGTTTTTACACTACCCCGGTAGGCAGCTGAAAGGCACCACAAAACTTGTTCTACCTGCTTTCTGGCTGAGATGGGGAATCGCTGAATTTTGGACTCGGCTGGTGACAAAATGTTCCAAACACACCCCATGCACAACTCCACCGAGGAAGGTGCCAGAAACGAGTTCTGTTGGTAGTTTTTACAGTACCCCGGTAGGCAGCTGAAAGGCACCACAAAACTTGTTCTACCTGCTTTCTGGGCTGAGATGGGGAACGGCTGAATTTTGGGACTCGGCTGGTAACAAAATGTTCCAAACACACCCCATGCACAACTCCACCGGGGAAGGTGCCAGAAACGAGTTCTGTTGGTAGTTTTTACAGTACCCCGGTAGGCAAGAGGAAGGCACCACAAAACGTGTTCTACCTGCTTTCTGGGCTTAGATGGGGAATCGCTGAATTTTGGACTCGGCTGGTGACAAAATGTTCCAAACACACCCCATGCACAACTCCACCGGGGAAGGTGCCAGAAACGAGTACTGTTGGTAGTTTTTACACTACCCCGGTAGGCAGCTGAAAGGCACCACAAAACTTGTTCTACCTGCTTTCTGGGCTGAGATGGAGAATAGCTGAATTTTGGACTCGGCTGGTGACAAAATGTTCCAAACACACCCCATGCACAACTCCACCGGGGAAGGTGCCAGAAACGAGTTCTGTTGGTAGTTTTTACACTACCCCGGTAGGCAGCTGAAAGGCACCACAAAACTTGTTCTACCTGCTTTCTGGGCTGAGATGGGGAACGGCTGAATTTTGGACACGGCTGGTAACAAAATGTTCCAAACACACCCCATGCACAACTCCACCGGGAAGGTGCCAGAAACGAGTTCTGTTGGTAGTTTTTACACTACCCCGGTAGGCAGCTGAAAGGCACCACAAAACTTGTTCTACCTGCTTTCTGGGCTGAGATGGGGAATCGCTGAATTTTGGACTCGGCTGGTGACAAAATGTTCCAAACACACCCCATGCACAACTCCACCGGGGAAGGTGCCAGAAACGAGTTCTGTTGGTAGTTTTTACACTACCCCGGTAGGCAAGAGAAAGGCACCACAAAAGTTGTTCTACCTGCTTTCTGGGCTGAGATGGGGAATCGCTGAATTTGGACTCGGCTGGTGACAAAATGTTCCAAACACACCCCATGCACAACTCCACCGGGGAAGGTGCCAGAAACGAGTTCTGTTGGTAGTTTTTACACTACCCCGGTAGGCAAGAGAAAGGCACCACAAAACTTGTTCTACCTGCTTTCTGGGCTGAGATGGGGAATCGCTGAATTTTGGACTCGGCTGGTGACAAAATGTTCCAAACACACCCCATGCACAACTCCACCGGGGAAGGTGCCAGAAACGAGTTCTGTTGGTAGTTTTTACACTACCCCGGTAGGCAGCTGAAAGGCACCACAAAACTTGTTCTACCTGCTTTCTGGGCTGAGATGGGGAATCGCTGAATTTTGGACTCGGCTGGTGACAAAATGTTCCAAACACACCCCATGCACAACTCCACCGGGGAAGGTGCCAGAAACGAGTTCTGTTGGTAGTTTTTACACTACCCCGGTAGGCAGCTGAAAGGCACCATAAAACCGGTTCTTATCTGCTTTCTGGGCTGAGATGGGGAACAGCTGAATTTTGGACTCGGCTGGTGACAAAATGTTCCAAACACACCCCATGCACAACTCCACCGGGGAAGGTGCCAGAAACGAGTTCTGTTGGTAGTTTTTACACTACTCCGGTAGGCAAGAGAAAGGCACCACAAAACTTGTTGTACCTGCTTTCTGGGCTGAGATGGGGAATAGCTGAATTTTGGACTCGGCTGGTGACAAAATGTTCCAAACACACCCCATGCACAACTCCACCGGGGAAGGTGCCAGAAACGAGTTCTGTTGGTAGTTTTTACACTACCCCGGTAGGCAGCTGAAAGGCACCACAAAACTTGTTCTACCTGCTTTCTGGGCTGAGATGGGGAATCGCTGAATTTTGGACTCGGCTGGTGACAAAATGTTCCAAACACACCCCATGCACAACTCCACCGGGGAAGGTGCCAGAAACGAGTTCTGTTGGTAGTTTTTACACTACCCCGGTAGGCAGCTGAAAGGCACCACAAAACTTGTTCTACCTGCTTTCTGGGCTGAGATGGGGAATCGCTGAATTTTGGACTCGGCTGGTGACAAAATGTTCCAAACACACCCCATGCACAACTCCACCGGGGAAGGTGCCAGAAACGAGTTCTGTTGGTAGTTTTTACACTACCCCGGTAGGCAGCTGAAAGGCACCACAAAACTTGTTCTACCTGCTTTCTGGGCTGAGATGGGGAATCGCTGAATTTTGGACTCGGCTGGTGACAAAATGTTCCAAACACACCCCATGCACAACTCCACCGGGGAAGGTGCCAGAAACGAGTTCTTTTGGTAGTTTTTACACTACCCCGGTAGGCAGCTGAAAGGCACCACAAAAGTTGTTCTACCTGCTTTCTGGGCTGAGATGGGGAATCGCTGAATTTTGGACTCGGCTGGTGACAAAATGTTCCAAACACACCCCATGCACAACTCCACCGGGGAAGGTGCCAGAAACGAGTTCTGTTGGTAGTTTTTACACTACCCCGGTAGGCAAGAGAAAGGCACCACAAAAGTTGTTCTACCTGCTTTCTGGGCTGAGATGGGGAATCGCTGAATTTTGGACTCGGCTGGTGACAAAATGTTCCAAACACACCCCATGCACAACTCCACCGAGGAAGGTGCCAGAAACGAGTTCTGTTGGTAGTTTTTACACTACCCCGGTAGGCAGCTGAAAGGCACCACAAAACTTGTTGTACCTGCTTTCTGGGCTGAGATGGGGAATCGCTGAATTTTGGACTCGGCTGGTGACAAAATGTTCCAAACACACCCCATGCACTGCTCCACCGGCAAAGGTGCCAGAAACGAGTTCTGTTGGTAGTTTTTACACTACCCCGGTAGGCAAGAGGAAGGCACCACAAAAGTTGTTCTACCTGCTTTCTGGGCTGAGATGGGGAATCGCTGAATTTTGGACTCGGCTGGTGACAAAATGTTCCAAACACACCCCATGCACAACTCCACCGGGGAAGGTGCCAGAAACGAGTTCTGTTGGTAGTTTTTACACTACCCCGGTAGGCAAGAGAAAGGCACCACAAAACTTGTTCTACCTGCTTTCTGGGCTGAGATGGGGAATCGCTGAATTTTGGACTCGGCTGGTGACAAAATGTTCCAAACACACCCCATGCACAACTCCACCGGGGAAGGTGCCAGAAACGAGTTCTGTTGGTAGTTTTTACACTACCCCGGTAGGCAAGAGGAAGGCACCACAAAACTTGTTCTACCTGCTTTCTGGGCTGAGATGGGGATCAGCTGAATTTTGGACTCGGCTGGTGACAAAATGTTCCAAACACACCCCATGCACAACTCCACCCGCAAAGGTGCCAGAAACGAGTTCTGTTGGTAGTTTTTACACTACCCCGGTAGGCAGCTGAAAGGCACCACAAAACTTGTTCTACCTGCTTTCTGGGCTGAGATGGGGAATCGCTGAATTTTGGACTCGGCTGGTGACAAAATGTTCCAAACACACCCCATGCACAACTCCACCGGGGAAGGTGCCAGAAACGAGTTCTGTTGGTAGTTTTTACACTACCCCGGTAGGCAGCTGAAAGGCACCACAAAACTTGTTCTACCTGCTTTCTGCGCTGAGATGGGGAATCGCTGAATTTTGGACTCGGCTGGTGACAAAATGTTCCAAACACACCCCATGCACAACTCCACCGGGGAAGGTGCCAGAAACGAGTTCTGTTGGTAGTTTTTACAGTACCCCGGTAGGCAGCTGAAAGGCACCACAAAACTTGTTCTACCTGCTTTCTGGGCTGAGATGGGGAACGGCTGAATTTTGGACTCGGCTGGTAACAAAATGTTCCAAACACACCCCATGCACAACTCCACCGGGGAAGGTGCCAGAAACGAGTTCTGTTGGTAGTTTTTACACTACCCCGGTAGGCAGCTGAAAGGCACCACAAAACGTGTTCTACCTGCTTTCTAGGCTGAGATGGGGAATCGCTGAATTTTGGACTCGGCTGGTGACAAAATGTTCCAAACACACCCCATGCACAACTCCACCGGGGAAGGTGCCAGAAACGAGTTCTGTTGGTAGTTTTTACACTACCCCGGTAGGCAAGAGAAAGGCACCACAAAAGTTGTTCTACCTGCTTTCTGGGCTGAGATGGGGAATCGCTGAATTTTGGACTCGGCTGCTGACAAAATGTTCCAAACACACCCCATGCACAACTCCACCGGGGAAGGTGCCAGAAACGAGTTCTGTTGGTAGTTTTTACACTACCCCGGTGGGCAGCTGAAAGGCACCACAAAACTTGTTCTACCTGCTTTCTGGGCTGAGATGGGGAATCGCTGAATTTTGGACTCGGCTGCTGACAAAATGTTCCAAACACACCCCATGCACAACTCCACCGGGGAAGGTGCCAGAAACGAGTTCTGTTGGTAGTTTTTACACTACCCCAGTAGGCAGCTGAAAGGCACCACAAAACTTGTTCTACCTGCTTTCTGGGCTGAGATGGGGAATCGCTGAATTTTGGACTCGGCTGCTGACAAAATGTTCCAAACACACCCCATGCACAACTCCACCGGGGAAGGTGCCAGAAACGAGTTCTTTTGGTAGTTTTTACACTACCCCGGTAGGCAGCTGAAAGGCACCAAAAAACTTGTTCTACCTGCTTTCTGGGCTGAGATGGGGAATCGCTGAATTTTGGACTCGGCTGGTGACAAAATGTTCCAAACACACCCCATGCACAACTCCACCGGGGAAGGTGCCAGAAACGAGTTCTGTTGGTAGTTTTTACACTACTCCGGTAGGCAAGAGAAAGGCACCACAAAACTTGTTCTACCTGCTTTCGGGGCTGAGATGGGGAATAGCTGAATTTTGGACTCGGCTGGTGACAAAATGTTCCAAACACACCCCATGCACAACTCCACCGGGGAAGGTGCCAGAAACGAGTTCTGTTGGTAGTTTTTACACTACCCCGGTAGGCAGCTGAAAGGCACCACAAAACTTGTTCTACCTGCTTTCTGGGCTGAGATGGGGAATCGCTGAATTTTGGACTCGGCTGGTGACAAAATGTTCCAAACACACCCCATGCACAACTCCACCGGGGAAGGTGCCAGAAACGAGTTCTGTTGGTAGTTTTAACACCACCCCGGTAGGCAGCTGAAAGGCACCACAAAACTTGTTGTACCTGCTTTCTGGGCTGAGATGGGGAATCGCTGAATTTTGGACTCGGCTGGTGACAAAATGTTCCAAACACACCCCATGCACAACTCCACCGGGGAAGGTGCCAGAAACGAGTTCTGTTGGTAGTTTTTACACTACCCCGGTAGGCAGTTGAAAGGCACCACAAAACTTGTTCTACCTGCTTTCTGGGCTGAGATGGGGAATCGCTGAATTTTGGACTCGGCTGCTGACAAAATGTTCCAAACACACCCCATGCACAACTCCACCGGGGAAGGTGCCAGAAACGAGTTCTGTTGGTAGTTTTTACACTACCCCGGTAGGCAGCTGAAAGGCACCACAAAACTTGTTCTACCTGCTTTCTGGGCTGAGATGGGGAATCGCTGAATTTTGGACTCGGCTGGTGACAAAATGTTCCAAACACACCCCATGCACAACTCCACCGGGGAAGGTGCCAGAAACGAGTTCTGTTGGTAGTTTTTACACTACCCCAGTAGGCAGCTGAAAGGCACCACAAAACTTGTTCTACCTGCTTTCTGGGCTGAGATGGGGAATCGCTGAATTTTGGACTCGGCTGGTGACAAAATGTTCCAAACACACCCCATGCACAACTCCACCGGGGAAGGTGCCAGAAACGAGTTTTGTTGGTAGTTTTTACACTACCCCGGTAGGCAGCTGAAAGGCACCACAAAACTTGTTGTACCTGCTTTCTGGGCTGAGATGGGGAATCGCTGAATTTTGGACTCGGCTGGTGACAAAATGTTCCAAACACACCCCATGCACAACTCCACCGGGGAAGGTGCCAGAAACGAGTTCTGTTGGTAGTTTTTACACTACCCCGGTAGGCAGTTGAAAGGCACCACAAAACTTGTTCTACCTGCTTTCTGGGCTGAGATGGGGAATCGCTGAATTTTGGACTCGGCTGGTGACAAAATGTTCCAAACACACCCCATGCACAACTCCACCGGGGAAGGTGCCAGAAACGAGTTCTGTTGGTAGTTTTTACACTACCCCGGTAGGCAGCTGAAAGGCACCACAAAACTTGTTCTACCTGCTTTCTGGGCTGAGATGGGGAATCGCTGAATTTTGGACTCGGCTGGTGACAAAATGTTCCAAACACACCCCATGCACAACTCCACCGGGGAAGGTGCCAGAAACGAGTTCTGTTGGTAGTTTTTACACTACCCCGGTAGGCAGCTGAAAGGCACCACAAAACTTGTTCTACCTGCTTTCTGGGCTGAGATGGGGAATCGCTGAATTTTGGACTCGGCTGCTGACAAAATGTTCCAAACACACCCCATGCACAACTCCACCGGGGAAGGTGCCAGAAACGAGTTCTGTTGGTAGTTTTTACACTACCCCGGTAGGCAGCTGAAAGGCACCACAAAACTTGTTCTACCTGCTTTCTGGGCTGAGATGGGGAATCGCTGAATTTTGGACTCGGCTGGTGACAAAATGTTCCAAACACACCCCATGCACAACTCCACCGGGGAAGGTGCCAGAAACGAGTTCTGTTGGTAGTTTTTACACTACCCCGGTAGGCAGCTGAAAGGCACCACAAAACTTGTTCTACCTGCTTTCTGGGCTGAGATGGGGAATCGCTGAATTTTGGACTCGGCTGGTGACAAAATGTTCCAAACACACCCCATGCACAACTCCACCGGGGAAGGTGCCAGAAACGAGTTCTGTTGGTAGTTTTTACACTACCCCGGTAGGCAGCTGAAAGGCACCACAAAACTTGTTGTACCTGCTTTCTGGGCTGAGATGGGGAATCGCTGAATTTTGGACTCGGCTGGTGACAAAATGTTCCAAACACACCCCATGCACAACTCCACCGGGGAAGGTGCCAGAAACGAGTTCTGTTGGTAGTTTTTACACTACCCCGGTAGGCAGTTGAAAGGCACCACAAAACTTGTTCTACCTGCTTTCTGGGCTGAGATGGGGAATCGCTGAATTTTGGACTCGGCTGGTGACAAAATGTTCCAAACACACCCCATGCACAACTCCACCGGGGAAGGTGCCAGAAACGAGTTCTGTTGGTAGTTTTTACACTACCCCGGTAGGCAAGAGGAAGGCACCACAAAACTTGTTCTACCTGCTTTCTGGGCTGAGATGGGGATCAGCTGAATTTTGGACTCGGCTGGTGACAAAATGTTCCAAACACACCCCATGCACAACTCCACCGGGGAAGGTGCCAGAAACGAGTTCTGTTGGTAGTTTTTACACTACCCCGGTAGGCAGCTGAAAGGCACCACAAAACTTGTTCTACCTGCTTTCTGGGCTGAGATGGGGAACGGCTGAATTTTGGACTCGGCTGGTAACAAAATGTTCCAAACACACCCCATGCACAACTCCACCGGGGAAGGTGCCAGAAACGAGTTCTGTTGGTAGTTTTTACACTACCCCGGTAGGCAAGAGGAAGGCACCACAAAACTTGTTGTACCTGCTTTCTGGGCTGAGATGGGGATCAGCTGAATTTTGGACTCGGCTGGTGACAAAATGTTCCAAACACACCCCATGCACAACTCCACCCGCAAAGGTGCCAGAAACGAGTTCTGTTGGTAGTTTTTACACTACCCCGGTAGGCAGCTGAAAGGCACCACAAAAGTTGTTCTACCTGCTTTCTGGGCTGAGATGGGGAATCGCTGAATTTTGGACTCGGCTGGTAAAAAAATGTTCCAAACACACCCCATGCACAACTCCACCGGGGAAGGTGCCAGAAACGAGTTCTGTTGGTAGTTTTTACACTACCCCGGTAGGCAGCTGAAAGGCACCACAAAACTTGTTGTACCTGCTTTCTGGGCTGAGATGGGGAACGGCTGAATTTTGGACTCGGCTGGTAACAAAATGTTCCAAACACACCCCATGCACAACTCCACCGGGGAAGGTGCCAGAAACGAGTTCTGTTGGTAGTTTTTACACTACCCCGGTAGGCAAGAGAAAGGCACCACAAAACTTGTTCTACCTGCTTTCTGGGCTGAGATGGGGAATCGCTGAATTTTGGACTCGGCTGGTGACAAAATGTTCCAAACACACCCCATGCACAACTCCACCGGGGAAGGTGCCAGAAACGAGTTCTGTTGGTAGTTTTTACACTACCCCGGTAGGCAGCTGAAAGGCACCACAAAAGTTGTTCTACCTGCTTTCTGGGCTGAGATGGGGAATCGCTGAATTTTGGACTCGGCTGGTGACAAAATGTTCCAAACACACCCCATGCACAACTCCACCGGGGAAGGTGCCAGAAACGAGTTCTGTTGGTAGTTTTTACACTACCCCGGTAGGCAAGAGAAAGGCACCACAAAACTTGTTCTACCTGCTTTCTGGGCTGAGATGGGGAATCGCTGAATTTTGGACTCGGCTGGTGACAAAATGTTCCAAACACACCCCATGCACAACTCCACCGGGGAAGGTGCCAGAAACGAGTTCTGTTGGTAGTTTTTACACTACCCCGGTAGGCAGCTGAAAGGCACCACAAAACTTGTTCTACCTGCTTTCTGGGCTGAGATGGGGAATCGCTGAATTTTGGACTCGGCTGCTGACAAAATGTTCCAAACACACCCCATGCACAACTCCACCGGGGAAGGTGCCAGAAACGAGTTCTGTTGGTAGTTTTTACACTACCCCGGTAGGCAAGAGGAAGGCACCACAAAACTTGTTCTACCTGCTTTCTGGGCTGAGATGGGGAATCGCTGAATTTTGGACTCGGCTGGTGACAAAATGTTCCAAACACACCCCATGCACAACTCCACCGGGGAAGGTGCCAGAAACGAGTTCTGTTGGTAGTTTTTACACTACTCCGGTAGGCAAGAGAAAGGCACCACAAAACTTGTTCTACCTGCTTTCGGGGCTGAGATGGGGAATAGCTGAATTTTGGACTCGGCTGGTGACAAAATGTTCCAAACACACCCCATGCACACCTCCACCGGGGAAGGTGCCAGAAACGAGTTCTGTTGGTAGTTTTTACACTACCCCGGTAGGCAGCTGAAAGGCACCACAAAAGTTGTTCTACCTGCTTTCTGGGCTGAGATGGGGAATCGCTGAATTTTGGAGTCGGCTGGTGACAAAATGTTCCAAACACACCCCATGCACAACTCCACCGGGGAAGGTGTCAGAAACGAGTTCTGTTGGTAGTTTTTACACTACCCCGGTAGGCAGCTGAAAGGCACCACAAAACTTGTTGTACCTGCTTTCTGGGCTGAGATGGGGAATCGCTGAATTTTGGACTCGGCTGGTGACAAAATGTTCCAAACACACCCCATGCACAACTCCACCGGGGAAGGTGCCAGAAACGAGTTCTGTTGGTAGTTTTTACAGTACCCCGGTAGGCAGCTGAAAGGCACCACAAAACTTGTTCTACCTGCTTTCTGGGCTGAGATGGGGAACGGCTGAATTTTGGACTCGGCTGGTAACAAAATGTTCCAAACACACCCCATGCACAACTCCACCGGGGAAGGTGCCAGAAACGAGTTCTGTTGGTAGTTTTTACACTACCCCGGTAGGCAAGAGGAAGGCACCACAAAACGTGTTCTACCTGCTTTCTGGGCTGAGATGGGGAATCGCTGAATTTTGGACTCGGCTGCTGACAAAATGTTCCAAACACACCCCATGCACAACTCCACCGGGGAAGGTGCCAGAAACGAGTTCTGTTGGTAGTTTTTACACTACCCCGGTAGGCAAGAGAAAGGCACCACAAAACATGTTCTACCTGCTTTCTGGGCTGAGATGGGGAATCGCTGAATTTTGGACTCGGCCAGTGACAAAATGTTCCAAACACACCCCATGCACAACTCCACCGGGGAAGGTGCCAGAAACGAGTTCTGTTGGTAGTTTTTACACTACCCCGGTAGGCAGCTGAAAGGCACCACAAAACTTGCTCTACCTGCTTTCTGGGCTGAGATGGGGAATCGCTGAATTTTGGACTCGGCTGGTGACAAAATGTTCCAAACACACCCCATGCACAACTCCACCGGGGAAGGTGCCAGAAACGAGTTCTGTTGGTAGTTTTTACACTACCCCGGTAGGCAGCTGAAAGGCACCACAAAACTTGCTCTACCTGCTTTCTGGGCTGAGATGGGGAATCGCTGAATTTTGGACTCGGCTGGTGACAAAATGTTCCAAACACACCCCATGCACAACTCCACCGGGGAAGGTGCCAGAAACGAGTTCTGTTGGTAGTTTTTACACTACCCCGGTAGGCAGCTGAAAGGCACCACAAAACTTGTTCTACCTGCTTTCTGGGCTGAGATGGGGAATCGCTGAATTTTGGACTCGGCTGGTGACAAAATGTTCCAAACACACCCCATGCACAACTCCACCGGGGAAGGTGCCAGAAACGAGTTCTGTTGGTAGTTTTTACACTACCCCAGTAGGCAGCTGAAAGGCACCACAAAACTTGTTCTACCTGCTTTCTGGGCTGAGATGGGGAATCGCTGAATTTTGGACTCGGCTGGTGACAAAATGTTCCAAACACACCCCATGCACAACTCCACCGGGGAAGGTGCCAGAAACGAGTTCTGTTGGTAGTTTTTACACTACCCCGGTAGGCAGCTGAAAGGCACCACAAAACTTGTTCTACCTGCTTTCTGGGCTGAGATGGGGAATCGCTGAATTTTGGACTCGGCTGCTGACAAAATGTTCCAAACACACCCCATGCACAACTCCACCGGGGAAGGTGCCAGAAACGAGTTCTGTTGGTAGTTTTTACACTACCCCGGTAGGCAAGAGGAAGGCACCACAAAACTTGTTCTACCTGCTTTCTGGGCTGAGATGGGGAATCGCTGAATTTTGGACTCGGCTGGTGACAAAATGTTCCAAACACACCCCATGCACAACTCCACCGGGGAAGGTGCCAGAAACGAGTTCTGTTGGTAGTTTTTACACTACTCCGGTAGGCAAGAGAAAGGCACCACAAAACTTGTTCTACCTGCTTTCTGGGCTAGAGATGGGGAATCGCTGAATTTTGGACTCGGCTGGTGACAAAATGTTCCAAACACACCCCATGCACACCTCCACCGGGGAAGGTGCCAGAAACGAGTTCTGTTGGTAGTTTTTACACTACCCCGGTAGGCAGCTGAAAGGCACCACAAAACTTGTTCTACCTGCTTTCTGGGCTGAGATGGGGAATCGCTGAATTTTGGAGTCGGCTGGTGACAAAATGTTCCAAACACACCCCATGCACAACTCCACCGGGGAAGGTGCCAGAAACGAGTTCTGTTGGTAGTTTTTACACTACCCCGGTAGGCAGCTGAAAGGCACCACAAAACTTGTTGTACCTGCTTTCTGGGCTGAGATGGGGAATCGCTGAATTTTGGACTCGGCTGGTGACAAAATGTTCCAAACACACCCCATGCACAACTCCACCGGGGAAGGTGCCAGAAACGAGTTCTGTTGGTAGTTTTTACACTACCCCGGTAGGCAGCTGAAAGGCACCACAAAACTTGTTCTACCTGCTTTCTGGGCTGAGATGGGGAACGGCTGAATTTTGGACTCGGCTGGTGACAAAATGTTCCAAACACACCCCATGCACAACTCCACCGGGGAAGGTGCCAGAAACGAGTTCTGTTGGTAGTTTTTACACTACCCCGGTAGGCAAGAGGAAGGCACCACAAAACGTGTTCTACCTGCTTTCTGGGCTGAGATGGGGAATCGCTGAATTTTGGACTCGGCTGGTGACAAAATGTTCCAAACACACCCCATGCACAACTCCACCCGCAAAGGTGCCAGAAACGAGTTCTGTTGGTAGTTTTTACACTACCCCGGTAGGCAAGAGAAAGGCACCACAAAACATGTTCTACCTGCTTTCTGGGCTGAGATGGGGAATCGCTGAATTTTGGACTCGGCTGGTGACAAAATGTTCCAAACACACCCCATGCACAACTCCACCGGGGAAGGTGCCAGAAACGAGTTCTGTTGGTAGTTTTTACACTACTCCGGTAGGCAAGAGAAAGGCACCACAAAACTTGTTGTACCTGCTTTCTGGGCTGAGATGGGGAATCGCTGAATTTTGGACTCGGCTGGTGACAAAATGTTCCAAACACACCCCATGCACACCTCCACCGGGGAAGGTGCCAGAAACGAGTTCTGTTGGTAGTTTTTACACTACCCCGGTAGGCAAGAGAAAGGCACCACAAAACTTGCTCTACCTGCTTTCTGGGCTGAGATGGGGAATCGCTGAATTTTGGACTCGGCTGGTGACAAAATGTTCCAAACACACCCCATGCACAACTCCACCGGGGAAGGTGCCAGAAACGAGTTCTGTTGGTAGTTTTTACACTACCCCGGTAGGCAGCTGAAAGGCACCACAAAACTTGTTCTACCTGCTTTCTGGGCTGAGATGGGGAATCGCTGAATTTTGGACTCGGCTGGTGACAAAATGTTCCAAACACACCCCATGCACAACTCCACCGGGGAAGGTGCCAGAAACGAGTTCTGTTGGTAGTTTTTACACTACCCCAGTAGGCAGCTGAAAGGCACCACAAAACTTGTTCTACCTGCTTTCTGGGCTGAGATGGGGAATCGCTGAATTTTGGACTCGGCTGCTGACAAAATGTTCCAAACACACCCCATGCACAACTCCACCGGGGAAGGTGCCAGAAACGAGTTCTGTTGGTAGTTTTTACACTACCCCGGTAGGCAGCTGAAAGGCACCACAAAACTTGTTCTACCTGCTTTCTGGGCTGAGATGGGGAATCGCTGAATTTTGGACTCGGCTGCTGACAAAATGTTCCAAACACACCCCATGCACAACTCCACCGGGGAAGGTGCCAGAAACGAGTTCTGTTGGTAGTTTTTACACTACCCCGGTAGGCAGCTGAAAGGCACCACAAAACTTGTTCTACCTGCTTTCTGGGCTGAGATGGGGAATCGCTGAATTTTGGACTCGGCTGGTGACAAAATGTTCCAAACACACCCCATGCACAACTCCACCGGGGAAGGTGCCAGAAACGAGTTCTGTTGGTAGTTTTTACACTACCCCGGTAGGCAGCTGAAAGGCACCAAAAAACTTGTTCTACCTGCTTTCTGGGCTGAGATGGGGAATCGCTGAATTTTGGACTCGGCTGGTGACAAAATGTTCCAAACACACCCCATGCACAACTCCACCGGGGAAGGTGCCAGAAACGAGTTCTGTTGGTAGTTTTTACACTACTCCGGTAGGCAAGAGAAAGGCACCACAAAACTTGTTCTACCTGCTTTCTGGGCTGAGATGGGGAATAGCTGAATTTTGGACTCGGCTGGTGACAAAATGTTCCAAACACACCCCATGCACACCTCCACCGGGGAAGGTGCCAGAAACGAGTTCTGTTGGTAGTTTTTACACTACCCCGGTAGGCAGCTGAAAGGCACCACAAAACTTGTTCTACCTGCTTTCTGGGCTGAGATGGGGAATCGCTGAATTTTGGACTCGGCTGGTGACA
Source organism: Falco biarmicus (assembly GCF_023638135.1). Classification (NCBI taxonomy): domain Eukaryota; kingdom Metazoa; phylum Chordata; class Aves; order Falconiformes; family Falconidae; genus Falco; species Falco biarmicus. Next base: position 76,577 of record NW_026611837.1, on the reverse strand, counting down.
AAATGTTCCAAACACACCCCATGCACAACTCCACCGGGGAAGGTGCCAGAAACGAGTTCTGTTGGTAGTTTTTACACTACCCCGGTAGGCAGCTGAAAGGCACCACAAAACTTGTTGTACCTGCTTTCTGGGCTGAGATGGGGAATCGCTGAATTTTGGACTCGGCTGGTGACAAAATGTTCCAAACACACCCCATGCACAACTCCACCGGGGAAGGTGCCAGAAACGAGTTCTGTTGGTAGTTTTTACACTACCCCGGTAGGCAGCTGAAAGGCACCACAAAACTTGTTCTACCTGCTTTCTGGGCTGAGATGGGGAACGGCTGAATTTTGGACTCGGCTGGTAACAAAATGTTCCAAACACACCCCATGCACAACTCCACCGGGGAAGGTGCCAGAAACGAGTTCTGTTGGTAGTTTTTACACTACCCCGGTAGGCAAGAGGAAGGCACCACAAAACGTGTTCTACCTGCTTTCTGGGCTGAGATGGGGAATCGCTGAATTTTGGACTCGGCTGCTGACAAAATGTTCCAAACACACCCCATGCACAACTCCACCGGGGAAGGTGCCAGAAACGAGTTCTGTTGGTAGTTTTTACACTACCCCGGTAGGCAAGAGAAAGGCACCACAAAACATGTTCTACCTGCTTTCTGGGCTGAGATGGGGAATCGCTGAATTTTGGACTCGGCTGGTGACAAAATGTTCCAAACACACCCCATGCACAACTCCACCGGGGAAGGTGCCAGAAACGAGTTCTGTTGGTAGTTTTTACACTACTCCGGTAGGCAAGAGAAAGGCACCACAAAACTTGTTCTACCTGCTTTCTGGGCTGAGATGGGGAATCGCTGAATTTTGGACTCGGCTGGTGACAAAATGTTCCAAACACACCCCATGCACACCTCCACCGGGGAAGGTGCCAGAAACGAGTTCTGTTGGTAGTTTTTACACTACCCCGGTAGGCAAGAGAAAGGCACCACAAAAGTTGTTCTACCTGCTTTCTGGGCTGAGATGGGGAATCGCTGAATTTTGGACTCGGCTGGTGACAAAATGTTCCAAACACACCCCATGCACAACTCCACCGGGGAAGGTGCCAGAAACGAGTTCTGTTGGTAGTTTTTACACTACTCCGGTAGGCAGCTGAAAGGCACCACAAAACTTGTTCTACCTGCTTTCTGGGCTGAGATGGGGAATCGCTGAATTTTGGACTCGGCTGGTGACAAAATGTTCCAAACACACCCCATGCACAACTCCACCGGGGAAGGTGCCAGAAACGAGTTCTGTTGGTAGTTTTTACACTACCCCAGTAGGCAGCTGAAAGGCACCACAAAACTTGTTCTACCTGCTTTCTGGGCTGAGATGGGGAATCGCTGAATTTTGGACTCGGCTGCTGACAAAATGTTCCAAACACACCCCATGCACAACTCCACCGGGGAAGGTGCCAGAAACGAGTTCTGTTGGTAGTTTTTACACTACCCCGGTAGGCAGCTGAAAGGCACCACAAAACTTGTTCTACCTGCTTTCTGGGCTGAGATGGGGAATCGCTGAATTTTGGACTCGGCTGGTGACAAAATGTTCCAAACACACCCCATGCACAACTCCACCGGGGAAGGTGCCAGAAACGAGTTCTGTTGGTAGTTTTTACACTACCCCGGTAGGCAAGAGAAAGGCACCACAAAACTTGTTCTACCTGCTTTCTGGGCTGAGATGGGGAACGGCTGAATTTTGGACTCGGCTGGTAACAAAATGTTCCAAACACACCCCATGCACAACTCCACCGGGGAAGGTGCCAGAAACGAGTTCTGTTGGTAGTTTTTACACTACCCCGGTAGGCAAGAGAAAGGCACCACAAAACTTGTTCTACCTGCTTTCTGGGCTGAGATGGGGAATCGCTGAATTTTGGACTCGGCTGGTGACAAAATGTTCCAAACACACCCCATGCACAACTCCACCGGGGAAGGTGCCAGAAACGAGTTCTGTTGGTAGTTTTTACACTACCCCGGTAGGCAAGAGAAAGGCACCACAAAAGTTTTTCTACCTGCTTTCTGGGCTGAGATGGGGAATCGCTGAATTTTGGACTCGGCTGGTGACAAAATGTTCCAAACACACCCCATGCACAACTCCACCGGGGAAGGTGCCAGAAACGAGTTCTGTTGGTAGTTTTTACACTACCCCGGTAGGCAAGAGAAAGGCACCACAAAACTTGTTCTACCTGCTTTCTGGGCTGAGATGGGGAATCGCTGAATTTTGGACTCGGCTGGTGACAAAATGTTCCAAACACACCCCATGCACAACTCCACCGGGGAAGGTGCCAGAAACGAGTTCTGTTGGTAGTTTTTACACTACTCCGGTAGGCAAGAGAAAGGCACCACAAAACTTGTTCTACCTGCTTTCGGGGCTGAGATGGGGAATCGCTGAATTTTGGACTCAGCTGCTGACAAAATGTTCCAAACACACCCCATGCACAACTCCACCGGGGAAGGTGCCAGAAACGAGTTCTCTTGGTAGTTTTTACACTACCCCGGTAGGCAAGAGAAAGGCACCACAAAACTTGTTCTACCTGCTTTCTGGGCTGAGATGGGGAATCGCTGAATTTTGGACTCGGCTGGTGACAAAATGTTCCAAACACACCCCATGCACAACTCCACCGGGGAAGGTGCCAGAAACGAGTTCTGTTGGTAGTTTTTACACTACCCCGGTAGGCAGCTGAAAGGCACCACAAAACTTGTTCTACCTGCTTTCTGGGCTGAGATGGGGAATCGCTGAATTTTGGACTCGGCTGCTGACAAAATGTTCCAAACACACCCCATGCACAACTCCACCGGGGAAGGTGCCAGAAACGAGTTCTGTTGGTAGTTTTTACACTACCCCGGTAGGCAGCTGAAAGGCACCACAAAACTTGTTGTACCTGCTTTCTGGGCTGAGATGGGGATCAGCTGAATTTTGGACTCGGCTGGTGACAAAATGTTCCAAACACACCCCATGCACAACTCCACCGGGGAAGGTGCCAGAAACGAGTTCTGTTGGTAGTTTTTACACTACCCCGGTAGGCACCTGAAAGGCACCACAAAACTTGTTCTACCTGCTTTCTGGGCTGAGATGGGGAATCGCTGAATTTTGGACTCGGCTGGTGACAAAATGTTCCAAACACACCCCATGCACAACTCCACCGGGGAAGGTGCCAGAAACGAGTTCTGTTGGTAGTTTTTACACTACCCCGGTAGGCAAGAGAAAGGCACCACAAAACTTGTTCTACCTGCTTTCGGGGCTGAGATGGGGAATAGCTGAATTTTGGACTCGGCTGGTGACAAAATGTTCCAAACACACCCCATGCACACCTCCACCGGGGAAGGTGCCAGAAACGAGTTCTGTTGGTAGTTTTTACACTACCCCGGTAGGCAGCTGAAAGGCACCACAAAACTTGTTCTACCTGCTTTCTGGGCTGAGATGGGGAATCGCTGAATTTTGGACTCGGCTGGTGACAAAATGTTCCAAACACACCCCATGCACAACTCCACCGGGGAAGGTGCCAGAAACGAGTTCTGTTGGTAGTTTTTACACTACCCCGGTAGGCAGCTGAAAGGCACCACAAAACTTGTTGTACCTGCTTTCTGGGCTGAGATGGGGAATCGCTGAATTTTGGACTCGGCTGGTGACAAAATGTTCCAAACACACCCCATGCACAGCTCCACCGGGGAAGGTGCCAGAAACGAGTTCTGTTGGTAGTTTTTACAGTACCCCGGTAGGCAAGAGAAAGGCACCACAAAACATGTTCTACCTGCTTTCTGGGCTGAGATGGGGAATCGCTGAATTTTGGACTCGGCTGGTGACAAAATGTTCCAAACACACCCCATGCACAACTCCACCGGGGAAGGTGCCAGAAACGAGTTCTGTTGGTAGTTTTTACACTACTCCGGTAGGCAAGAGAAAGGCACCACAAAACTTGTTCTACCTGCTTTCTGGGCTGAGATGGGGAATCGCTGAATTTTGGACTCGGCTGGTGACAAAATGTTCCAAACACACCCCATGCACACCTCCACCGGGGAAGGTGCCAGAAACGAGTTCTGTTGGTAGTTTTTACACTACCCCGGTAGGCAAGAGAAAGGCACCACAAAACTTGCTCTACCTGCTTTCTGGGCTGAGATGGGGAATCGCTGAATTTTGGACTCGGCTGGTGACAAAATGTTCCAAACACACCCCATGCACAACTCCACCGGGGAAGGTGCCAGAAACGAGTTCTGTTGGTAGTTTTTACACTACCCCGGTAGGCAGCTGAAAGGCACCACAAAACTTGTTCTACCTGCTTTCTGGGCTGAGATGGGGAATCGCTGAATTTTGGACTCGGCTGGTGACAAAATGTTCCAAACACACCCCATGCACAACTCCACCGGGGAAGGTGCCAGAAACGAGTTCTGTTGGTAGTTTTTACACTACCCCGGTAGGCAGCTGAAAGGCACCACAAAACTTGTTGTACCTGCTTTCTGGGCTGAGACGGGGAATCGCTGAATTTTGGACTCGGCTGCTGACAAAATGTTCCAAACACACCCCATGCACAACTCCACCGGGGAAGGTGCCAGAAACGAGTTCTTTTGGTAGTTTTTACACTACCCCGGTAGGCAGCTGAAAGGCACCAAAAAACTTGTTCTACCTGCTTTCTGGGCTGAGATGGGGAATCGCTGAATTTTGGACTCGGCTGCTGACAAAATGTTCCAAACACACCCCATGCACAACTCCACCGGGGAAGGTGCCAGAAACGAGTTCTGTTGGTAGTTTTTACACTACCCCCGGTAGGCAAGAGAAAGGCACCACAAAACTTGTTCTACCTGCTTTCGGGGCTGAGATGGGGAATAGCTGAATTTTGGACTCGGCTGGTGACAAAATGTTCCAAACACACCCCATGCACACCTCCACCGGGGAAGGTGCCAGAAACGAGTTCTGTTGGTAGTTTTTACACTACCCCGGTAGGCAGCTGAAAGGCACCACAAAACTTGTTCTACCTGCTTTCTGGGCTGAGATGGGGAATCGCTGAATTTTGGACTCGGCTGCTGACAAAATGTTCCAAACACACCCCATGCACAACTCCACCGGGGAAGGTGCCAGAAACGAGTTCTGTTGGTAGTTTTTACACTACCCCGGTAGGCAGCTGAAAGGCACCACAAAACTTGTTCTACCTGCTTTCTGGGCTGAGATGGGGAATCGCTGAATTTTGGACTCGGCTGGTGACAAAATGTTCCAAACACACCCCATGCACAACTCCACCGGGGAAGGTGCCAGAAACGAGTTCTGTTGGTAGTTTTTACACTACCCCGGTAGGCAGCTGAAAGGCACCACAAAACTTGTTCTACCTGCTTTCTGGGCTGAGATGGGGAATCGCTGAATTTTGGACTCGGCTGGTGACAAAATGTTCCAAACACACCCCATGCACAACTCCACCGGGGAAGGTGCCAGAAACGAGTTCTGTTGGTAGTTTTTACACTACCCCGGTAGGCAGCTGAAAGGCACCACAAAACTTGTTCTACCTGCTTTCTGGGCTGAGATGGGGAATCGCTGAATTTTGGACTCGGCTGGTGACAAAATGTTCCAAACACACCCCATGCACAACTCCACCGGGGAAGGTGCCAGAAACGAGTTCTGTTGGTAGTTTTTACACTACCCCGGTAGGCAGCTGAAAGGCACCACAAAACTTGTTCTACCTGCTTTCTGGGCTGAGATGGGGAATCGCTGAATTTTGGAGTCGGCTGGTGACAAAATGTTCCAAACACACCCCATGCACAACTCCACCGGGGAAGGTTCCAGAAACGAGTTCTGTTGGTAGTTTTTACACTACCCCGGTAGGCAAGAGGAAGGCACCACAAAACTTGTTCTACCTGCTTTCTGGGCTGAGATGGGGATCAGCTGAATTTTGGACTCGGCTGGTGACAAAATGTTCCAAACACACCCCATGCACAACTCCACCGGGGAAGGTGCCAGAAACGAGTTCTGTTGGTAGTTTTTACACTACCCCAGTAGGCAGCTGAAAGGCACCACAAAACTTGTTCTACCTGCTTTCTGGGCTGAGATGGGGAATCGCTGAATTTTGGACTCGGCTGCTGACAAAATGTTCCAAACACACCCCATGCACAACTCCACCGGGGAAGGTGCCAGAAACGAGTTCTTTTGGTAGTTTTTACACTACCCCGGTAGGCAGCTGAAAGGCACCAAAAAACTTGTTCTACCTGCTTTCTGGGCTGAGATGGGGAATCGCTGAATTTTGGACTCGGCTGGTGACAAAATGTTCCAAACACACCCCATGCACAACTCCACCGGGGAAGGTGCCAGAAACGAGTTCTGTTGGTAGTTTTTACACTACTCCGGTAGGCAAGAGAAAGGCACCACAAAACTTGTTCTACCTGCTTTCGGGGCTGAGATGGGGAATAGCTGAATTTTGGACTCGGCTGGTGACAAAATGTTCCAAACACACCCCATGCACACCTCCACCGGGGAAGGTGCCAGAAACGAGTTCTGTTGGTAGTTTTTACACTACCCCGGTAGGCAGCTGAAAGGCACCACAAAACTTGTTCTACCTGCTTTCTGGGCTGAGATGGGGAATCGCTGAATTTTGGACTCGGCTGGTGACAAAATGTTCCAAACAGACCCCATGCACAACTCCACCGGGGAAGGTGCCAGAAACGAGTTCTGTTGGTAGTTTTTACACTACCCCGGTAGGCAGCTGAAAGGCACCACAAAACTTGTTCTACCTGCTTTCTGGGCTGAGATGGGGAATCGCTGAATTTTGGACTCGGCTGGTGACAAAATGTTCCAAACACACCCCATGCACAACTCCACCGGGGAAGGTGCCAGAAACGAGTTCTGTTGGTAGTTTTTACACTACCCCGGTAGGCAGCTGAAAGGCACCACAAAACTTGTTCTACCTGCTTTCTGGGCTGAGATGGGGAACGGCTGAATTTTGGACTCGGCTGGTAACAAAATGTTCCAAACACACCCCATGCACAACTCCACCGGGGAAGGTGCCAGAAACGAGTTCTGTTGGTAGTTTTTACACTACCCCGGTAGGCAAGAGGAAGGCACCACAAAACGTGTTCTACCTGCTTTCTGGGCTGAGATGGGGAATCGCTGAATTTTGGACTCGGCTGCTGACAAAATGTTCCAAACACACCCCATGCACAACTCCACCGGGGAAGGTGCCAGAAACGAGTTCTGTTGGTAGTTTTTACACTACCCCGGTAGGCAAGAGAAAGGCACCACAAAACATGTTCTACCTGCTTTCTGGGCTGAGATGGGGAATCGCTGAATTTTGGACTCGGCTGCTGACAAAATGTTCCAAACACACCCCATGCACAACTCCACCGGGGAAGGTGCCAGAAACGAGTTCTTTTGGTAGTTTTTACACTACCCCGGTAGGCAGCTGAAAGGCACCAAAAAACTTGTTCTACCTGCTTTCTGGGCTGAGATGGGGAATCGCTGAATTTTGGACTCGGCTGGTGACAAAATGTTCCAAACACACCCCATGCACAACTCCACCGGGGAAGGTGCCAGAAACGAGTTCTGTTGGTAGTTTTTACACTACTCCGGTAGGCAAGAGAAAGGCACCACAAAACTTGTTCTACCTGCTTTCGGGGCTGAGATGGGGAATAGCTGAATTTTGGACTCGGCTGGTGACAAAATGTTCCAAACACACCCCATGCACAACTCCACCGGGGAAGGTGCCAGAAACGAGTTCTGTTGGTAGTTTTTACACTACCCCGGTAGGCAGCTGAAAGGCACCACAAAACTTGTTCTACCTGCTTTCTGGGCTGAGATGGGGAATCGCTGAATTTTGGACTCGGCTGGTGACAAAATGTTCCAAACACACCCCATGCACAACTCCACCGGGGAAGGTGCCAGAAACGAGTTCTGTTGGTAGTTTTTACACTACCCCGGTAGGCAGCTGAAAGGCACCACAAAACTTGTTCTACCTGCTTTCTGGGCTGAGATGGGGAATCGCTGAATTTTGGACTCGGCTGCTGACAAAATGTTCCAAACACACCCCATGCACAACTCCACCGGGGAAGGTGCCAGAAACGAGTTCTGTTGGTAGTTTTTACACTACCCCGGTAGGCAGCTGAAAGGCACCACAAAACTTGTTCTACCTGCTTTCTGGGCTGAGATGGGGAACGGCTGAATTTTGGACTCGGCTGGTAACAAAATGTTCCAAACACACCCCATGCACAACTCCACCGGGGAAGGTGCCAGAAACGAGTTCTGTTGGTAGTTTTTACACTACCCCGGTAGGCAAGAGGAAGGCACCACAAAACGTGTTCTACCTGCTTTCTGGGCTGAGATGGGGAATCGCTGAATTTTGGACTCGGCTGCTGACAAAATGTTCCAAACACACCCCATGCACAACTCCACCGGGGAAGGTGCCAGAAACGAGTTCTGTTGGTAGTTTTTACACTACCCCGGTAGGCAAGAGAAAGGCACCACAAAACATGTTCTACCTGCTTTCTGGGCTGAGATGGGGAATCGCTGAATTTTGGACTCGGCTGGTGACAAAATGTTCCAAACACACCCCATGCACAACTCCACCGGGGAAGGTGCCAGAAACGAGTTCTGTTGGTAGTTTTTACACTACTCCGGTAGGCAAGAGAAAGGCACCACAAAACTTGTTCTACCTGCTTTCTGGGCTGAGATGGGGAATCGCTGAATTTTGGACTCGGCTGGTGACAAAATGTTCCAAACACACCCCATGCACACCTCCACCGGGGAAGGTGCCAGAAACGAGTTCTGTTGGTAGTTTTTACACTACCCCGGTAGGCAAGAGAAAGGCACCACAAAAGTTGTTCTACCTGCTTTCTGGGCTGAGATGGGGAATCGCGGAATTTTGGACTCGGCTGGTGACAAAATGTTCCAAACACACCCCATGCACAACTCCACCGGGGAAGGTGCCAGAAACGAGTTCTGTTGGTAGTTTTTACACTACTCCGGTAGGCAGCTGAAAGGCACCACAAAACTTGTTCTACCTGCTTTCTGGGCTGAGATGGGGAATCGCTGAATTTTGGACTCGGCTGGTGACAAAATGTTCCAAACACACCCCATGCACAACTCCACCGGGGAAGGTGCCAGAAACGAGTTCTGTTGGTAGTTTTTACACTACCCCAGTAGGCAGCTGAAAGGCACCACAAAACTTGTTCTACCTGCTTTCTGGGCTGAGATGGGGAATCGCTGAATTTTGGACTCGGCTGCTGACAAAATGTTCCAAACACACCCCATGCACAACTCCACCGGGGAAGGTGCCAGAAACGAGTTCTGTTGGTAGTTTTTACACTACCCCGGTAGGCAGCTGAAAGGCACCACAAAACTTGTTCTACCTGCTTTCTGGGCTGAGATGGGGAATCGCTGAATTTTGGACTCGGCTGGTGACAAAATGTTCCAAACACACCCCATGCACAACTCCACCGGGGAAGGTGCCAGAAACGAGTTCTGTTGGTAGTTTTTACACTACCCCGGTAGGCAAGAGAAAGGCACCACAAAACTTGTTCTACCTGCTTTCTGGGCTGAGATGGGGAACGGCTGAATTTTGGACTCGGCTGGTAACAAAATGTTCCAAACACACCCCATGCACAACTCCACCGGGGAAGGTGCCAGAAACGAGTTCTGTTGGTAGTTTTTACACTACCCCGGTAGGCAAGAGAAAGGCACCACAAAACTTGTTCTACCTGCTTTCTGGGCTGAGATGGGGAATCGCTGAATTTTGGACTCGGCTGGTGACAAAATGTTCCAAACACACCCCATGCACAACTCCACCGGGGAAGGTGCCAGAAACGAGTTCTGTTGGTAGTTTTTACACTACCCCCGGTAGGCAAGAGAAAGGCACCACAAAAGTTTTTCTACCTGCTTTCTGGGCTGAGATGGGGAATCGCTGAATTTTGGACTCGGCTGGTGACAAAATGTTCCAAACACACCCCATGCACAACTCCACCGGGGAAGGTGCCAGAAACGAGTTCTGTTGGTAGTTTTTACACTACCCCGGTAGGCAAGAGAAAGGCACCACAAAACTTGTTCTACCTGCTTTCTGGGCTGAGATGGGGAATCGCTGAATTTTGGACTCGGCTGGTGACAAAATGTTCCAAACACACCCCATGCACAACTCCACCGGGGAAGGTGCCAGAAACGAGTTCTGTTGGTAGTTTTTACACTACTCCGGTAGGCAAGAGAAAGGCACCACAAAACTTGTTCTACCTGCTTTCGGGGCTGAGATGGGGAATCGCTGAATTTTGGACTCGGCTGCTGACAAAATGTTCCAAACACACCCCATGCACAACTCCACCGGGGAAGGTGCCAGAAACGAGTTCTCTTGGTAGTTTTTACACTACCCCGGTAGGCAAGAGAAAGGCACCACAAAACTTGTTCTACCTGCTTTCTGGGCTGAGATGGGGAATCGCTGAATTTTGGACTCGGCTGGTGACAAAATGTTCCAAACACACCCCATGCACAACTCCACCGGGGAAGGTGCCAGAAACGAGTTCTGTTGGTAGTTTTTACACTACCCCGGTAGGCAGCTGAAAGGCACCACAAAACTTGTTCTACCTGCTTTCTGGGCTGAGATGGGGAATCGCTGAATTTTGGACTCGGCTGCTGACAAAATGTTCCAAACACACCCCATGCACAACTCCACCGGGGAAGGTGCCAGAAACGAGTTCTGTTGGTAGTTTTTACACTACCCCGGTAGGCAGCTGAAAGGCACCACAAAACTTGTTGTACCTGCTTTCTGGGCTGAGATGGGGATCAGCTGAATTTTGGACTCGGCTGGTGACAAAATGTTCCAAACACACCCCATGCACAACTCCACCGGGGAAGGTGCCAGAAACGAGTTCTGTTGGTAGTTTTTACACTACCCCCGGTAGGCACCTGAAAGGCACCACAAAACTTGTTCTACCTGCTTTCTGGGCTGAGATGGGGAATCGCTGAATTTTGGACTCGGCTGGTGACAAAATGTTCCAAACACACCCCATGCACAACTCCACCGGGGAAGGTGCCAGAAACGAGTTCTGTTGGTAGTTTTTACACTACCCCGGTAGGCAAGAGAAAGGCACCACAAAACTTGTTCTACCTGCTTTCGGGGCTGAGATGGGGAATAGCTGAATTTTGGACTCGGCTGGTGACAAAATGTTCCAAACACACCCCATGCACACCTCCACCGGGGAAGGTGCCAGAAACGAGTTCTGTTGGTAGTTTTTACACTACCCCGGTAGGCAGCTGAAAGGCACCACAAAACTTGTTCTACCTGCTTTCTGGGCTGAGATGGGGAATCGCTGAATTTTGGACTCGGCTGGTGACAAAATGTTCCAAACACACCCCATGCACAACTCCACCGGGGAAGGTGCCAGAAACGAGTTCTGTTGGTAGTTTTTACACTACCCCGGTAGGCAGCTGAAAGGCACCACAAAACTTGTTGTACCTGCTTTCTGGGCTGAGATGGGGAATCGCTGAATTTTGGACTCGGCTGGTGACAAAATGTTCCAAACACACCCCATGCACAACTCCACCGGGGAAGGTGCCAGAAACGAGTTCTGTTGGTAGTTTTTACAGTACCCCGGTAGGCAAGAGAAAGGCACCACAAAACATGTTCTACCTGCTTTCTGGGCTGAGATGGGGAATCGCTGAATTTTGGACTCGGCTGGTGACAAAATGTTCCAAACACACCCCATGCACAACTCCACCGGGGAAGGTGCCAGAAACGAGTTCTGTTGGTAGTTTTTACACTACTCCGGTAGGCAAGAGAAAGGCACCACAAAACTTGTTCTACCTGCTTTCTGGGCTGAGATGGGGAATCGCTGAATTTTGGACTCGGCTGGTGACAAAATGTTCCAAACACACCCCATGCACACCTCCACCGGGGAAGGTGCCAGAAACGAGTTCTGTTGGTAGTTTTTACACTACCCCGGTAGGCAAGAGAAAGGCACCACAAAACTTGCTCTACCTGCTTTCTGGGCTGAGATGGGGAATCGCTGAATTTTGGACTCGGCTGGTGACAAAATGTTCCAAACACACCCCATGCACAACTCCACCGGGGAAGGTGCCAGAAACGAGTTCTGTTGGTAGTTTTTACACTACCCCGGTAGGCAGCTGAAAGGCACCACAAAACTTGTTCTACCTGCTTTCTGGGCTGAGATGGGGAATCGCTGAATTTTGGACTCGGCTGGTGACAAAATGTTCCAAACACACCCCATGCACAACTCCACCGGGGAAGGTGCCAGAAACGAGTTCTGTTGGTAGTTTTTACACTACCCCGGTAGGCAGCTGAAAGGCACCACAAAACTTGTTGTACCTGCTTTCTGGGCTGAGACGGGGAATCGCTGAATTTTGGACTCGGCTGCTGACAAAATGTTCCAAACACACCCCATGCACAACTCCACCGGGGAAGGTGCCAGAAACGAGTTCTTTTGGTAGTTTTTACACTACCCCCGGTAGGCAGCTGAAAGGCACCAAAAAACTTGTTCTACCTGCTTTCTGGGCTGAGATGGGGAATCGCTGAATTTTGGACTCGGCTGCTGACAAAATGTTCCAAACACACCCCATGCACAACTCCACCGGGGAAGGTGCCAGAAACGAGTTCTGTTGGTAGTTTTTACACTACCCCGGTAGGCAAGAGAAAGGCACCACAAAACTTGTTCTACCTGCTTTCGGGGCTGAGATGGGGAATAGCTGAATTTTGGACTCGGCTGGTGACAAAATGTTCCAAACACACCCCATGCACACCTCCACCGGGGAAGGTGCCAGAAACGAGTTCTGTTGGTAGTTTTTACACTACCCCGGTAGGCAGCTGAAAGGCACCACAAAACTTGTTCTACCTGCTTTCTGGGCTGAGATGGGGAATCGCTGAATTTTGGACTCGGCTGCTGACAAAATGTTCCAAACACACCCCATGCACAACTCCACCGGGGAAGGTGCCAGAAACGAGTTCTGTTGGTAGTTTTTACACTACCCCGGTAGGCAGCTGAAAGGCACCACAAAACTTGTTCTACCTGCTTTCTGGGCTGAGATGGGGAATCGCTGAATTTTGGACTCGGCTGGTGACAAAATGTTCCAAACACACCCCATGCACAACTCCACCGGGGAAGGTGCCAGAAACGAGTTCTGTTGGTAGTTTTTACACTACCCCGGTAGGCAGCTGAAAGGCACCACAAAACTTGTTCTACCTGCTTTCTGGGCTGAGATGGGGAATCGCTGAATTTTGGACTCGGCTGGTGACAAAATGTTCCAAACACACCCCATGCACAACTCCACCGGGGAAGGTGCCAGAAACGAGTTCTGTTGGTAGTTTTTACACTACCCCGGTAGGCAGCTGAAAGGCACCACAAAACTTGTTCTACCTGCTTTCTGGGCTGAGATGGGGAATCGCTGAATTTTGGACTCGGCTGGTGACAAAATGTTCCAAACACACCCCATGCACAACTCCACCGGGGAAGGTGCCAGAAACGAGTTCTGTTGGTAGTTTTTACACTACCCCGGTAGGCAGCTGAAAGGCACCACAAAACTTGTTCTACCTGCTTTCTGGGCTGAGATGGGGAATCGCTGAATTTTGGAGTCGGCTGGTGACAAAATGTTCCAAACACACCCCATGCACAACTCCACCGGGGAAGGTTCCAGAAACGAGTTCTGTTGGTAGTTTTTACACTACCCCGGTAGGCAAGAGGAAGGCACCACAAAACTTGTTCTACCTGCTTTCTGGGCTGAGATGGGGATCAGCTGAATTTTGGACTCGGCTGGTGACAAAATGTTCCAAACACACCCCATGCACAACTCCACCGGGGAAGGTGCCAGAAACGAGTTCTGTTGGTAGTTTTTACACTACCCCAGTAGGCAGCTGAAAGGCACCACAAAACTTGTTCTACCTGCTTTCTGGGCTGAGATGGGGAATCGCTGAATTTTGGACTCGGCTGCTGACAAAATGTTCCAAACACACCCCATGCACAACTCCACCGGGGAAGGTGCCAGAAACGAGTTCTTTTGGTAGTTTTTACACTACCCCGGTAGGCAGCTGAAAGGCACCAAAAAACTTGTTCTACCTGCTTTCTGGGCTGAGATGGGGAATCGCTGAATTTTGGACTCGGCTGGTGACAAAATGTTCCAAACACACCCCATGCACAACTCCACCGGGGAAGGTGCCAGAAACGAGTTCTGTTGGTAGTTTTTACACTACTCCGGTAGGCAAGAGAAAGGCACCACAAAACTTGTTCTACCTGCTTTCGGGGCTGAGATGGGGAATAGCTGAATTTTGGACTCGGCTGGTGACAAAATGTTCCAAACACACCCCATGCACACCTCCACCGGGGAAGGTGCCAGAAACGAGTTCTGTTGGTAGTTTTTACACTACCCCGGTAGGCAGCTGAAAGGCACCACAAAACTTGTTCTACCTGCTTTCTGGGCTGAGATGGGGAATCGCTGAATTTTGGACTCGGCTGGTGACAAAATGTTCCAAACACACCCCATGCACAACTCCACCGGGGAAGGTGCCAGAAACGAGTTCTGTTGGTAGTTTTTACACTACCCCCGGTAGGCAGCTGAAAGGCACCACAAAACTTGTTCTACCTGCTTTCTGGGCTGAGATGGGGAATCGCTGAATTTTGGACTCGGCTGGTGACAAAATGTTCCAAACACACCCCATGCACAACTCCACCGGGGAAGGTGCCAGAAACGAGTTCTGTTGGTAGTTTTTACACTACCCCGGTAGGCAGCTGAAAGGCACCACAAAACTTGTTCTACCTGCTTTCTGGGCTGAGATGGGGAACGGCTGAATTTTGGACTCGGCTGGTAACAAAATGTTCCAAACACACCCCATGCACAACTCCACCGGGGAAGGTGCCAGAAACGAGTTCTGTTGGTAGTTTTTACACTACCCCGGTAGGCAAGAGGAAGGCACCACAAAACGTGTTCTACCTGCTTTCTGGGCTGAGATGGGGAATCGCTGAATTTTGGACTCGGCTGCTGACAAAATGTTCCAAACACACCCCATGCACAACTCCACCGGGGAAGGTGCCAGAAACGAGTTCTGTTGGTAGTTTTTACACTACCCCGGTAGGCAAGAGAAAGGCACCACAAAACATGTTCTACCTGCTTTCTGGGCTGAGATGGGGAATCGCTGAATTTTGGACTCGGCTGGTGACAAAATGTTCCAAACACACCCCATGCACAACTCCACCGGGGAAGGTGCCAGAAACGAGTTCTTTTGGTAGTTTTTACACTACCCCGGTAGGCAGCTGAAAGGCACCAAAAAACTTGTTCTACCTGCTTTCTGGGCTGAGATGGGGAATCGCTGAATTTTGGACTCGGCTGGTGACAAAATGTTCCAAACACACCCCATGCACAACTCCACCGGGGAAGGTGCCAGAAACGAGTTCTGTTGGTAGTTTTTACACTACTCCGGTAGGCAAGAGAAAGGCACCACAAAACTTGTTCTACCTGCTTTCGGGGCTGAGATGGGGAATAGCTGAATTTTGGACTCGGCTGGTGACAAAATGTTCCAAACACACCCCATGCACAACTCCACCGGGGAAGGTGCCAGAAACGAGTTCTGTTGGTAGTTTTTACACTACCCCGGTAGGCAGCTGAAAGGCACCACAAAACTTGTTCTACCTGCTTTCTGGGCTGAGATGGGGAATCGCTGAATTTTGGACTCGGCTGGTGACAAAATGTTCCAAACACACCCCCATGCACAACTCCACCGGGGAAGGTGCCAGAAACGAGTTCTGTTGGTAGTTTTTACACTACCCCGGTAGGCAGCTGAAAGGCACCACAAAACTTGTTCTACCTGCTTTCTGGGCTGAGATGGGGAATCGCTGAATTTTGGACTCGGCTGCTGACAAAATGTTCCAAACACACCCCATGCACAACTCCACCGGGGAAGGTGCCAGAAACGAGTTCTGTTGGTAGTTTTTACACTACCCCGGTAGGCAGCTGAAAGGCACCACAAAACTTGTTCTACCTGCTTTCTGGGCTGAGATGGGGAACGGCTGAATTTTGGACTCGGCTGGTAACAAAATGTTCCAAACACACCCCATGCACAACTCCACCGGGGAAGGTGCCAGAAACGAGTTCTGTTGGTAGTTTTTACACTACCCCGGTAGGCAAGAGGAAGGCACCACAAAACGTGTTCTACCTGCTTTCTGGGCTGAGATGGGGAATCGCTGAATTTTGGACTCGGCTGCTGACAAAATGTTCCAAACACACCCCATGCACAACTCCACCGGGGAAGGTGCCAGAAACGAGTTCTGTTGGTAGTTTTTACACTACCCCGGTAGGCAAGAGAAAGGCACCACAAAACATGTTCTACCTGCTTTCTGGGCTGAGATGGGGAATCGCTGAATTTTGGACTCGGCTGGTGACAAAATGTTCCAAACACACCCCATGCACAACTCCACCGGGGAAGGTGCCAGAAACGAGTTCTGTTGGTAGTTTTTACACTACTCCGGTAGGCAAGAGAAAGGCACCACAAAACTTGTTCTACCTGCTTTCTGGGCTGAGATGGGGAATCGCTGAATTTTGGACTCGGCTGGTGACAAAATGTTCCAAACACACCCCATGCACACCTCCACCGGGGAAGGTGCCAGAAACGAGTTCTGTTGGTAGTTTTTACACTACCCCGGTAGGCAAGAGAAAGGCACCACAAAACTTGCTCTACCTGCTTTCTGGGCTGAGATGGGGAATCGCTGAATTTTGGACTCGGCTGGTGACAAAATGTTCCAAACACACCCCATGCACAACTCCACCGGGGAAGGTGCCAGAAACGAGTTCTGTTGGTAGTTTTTACACTACTCCGGTAGGCAGCTGAAAGGCACCACAAAACTTGTTCTACCTGCTTTCTGGGCTGAGATGGGGAATTGCTGAATTTTGGACTCGGCTGGTGACAAAATGTTCCAAACACACCCCATGCACAACTCCACCGGGGAAGGTGCCAGAAACGAGTTCTGTTGGTAGTTTTTACACTACCCCCAGTAGGCAGCTGAAAGGCACCACAAAACTTGTTCTACCTGCTTTCTGGGCTGAGATGGGGAATCGCTGAATTTTGGACTCGGCTGCCGACAAAATGTTCCAAACACACCCCATGCACAACTCCACCGGGGAAGGTGCCAGAAACGAGTTCTGTTGGTAGTTTTTACACTACCCCGGTAGGCAAGAGAAAGGCACCACAAAACTTGTTCTACCTGCTTTCTGGGCTGAGATGGGGAATCGCTGAATTTTGGACTCGGCTGGTGACAAAATGTTCCAAACACACCCCATGCACAACTCCACCGGGGAAGGTGCCAGAAACGAGTTCTGTTGGTAGTTTTTACACTACCCCGGTAGGCAAGAGAAAGGCACCACAAAACTTGTTCTACCTGCTTTCTGGGCTGAGATGGGGAATCGCTGAATTTTGGACTCGGCTGGTGACAAAATGTTCCAAACACACCCCATGCACAACTCCACCGGGGAAGGTGCCAGAAACGAGTTCTGTTGGTAGTTTTTACACTACCCCGGTAGGCAAGAGAAAGGCACCACAAAACTTGTTCTACCTGCTTTCTGGGCTGAGATGGGGAATCGCTGAATTTTGGACTCGGCTGGTGACAAAATGTTCCAAACACAACCCCATGCACAACTCCACCGGGGAAGGTGCCAGAAACGAGTTCTGTTGGTAGTTTTTACACTACCCCCGGTAGGCAAGAGAAAGGCACCACAAAAGTTTTTCTACCTGCTTTCTGGGCTGAGATGGGGAATCGCTGAATTTTGGACTCGGCTGGTGACAAAATGTTCCAAACACACCCCATGCACAACTCCACCGGGGAAGGTGCCAGAAACGAGTTCTGTTGGTAGTTTTTACACTACCCCGGTAGGCAAGAGAAAGGCACCACAAAACTTGTTCTACCTGCTTTCTGGGCTGAGATGGGGAATCGCTGAATTTTGGACTCGGCTGGTGACAAAATGTTCCAAACACACCCCATGCACAACTCCACCGGGGAAGGTGCCAGAAACGAGTTCTGTTGGTAGTTTTTACACTACTCCGGTAGGCAAGAGAAAGGCACCACAAAACTTGTTCTACCTGCTTTCGGGGCTGAGATGGGGAATCGCTGAATTTTGGACTCGGCTGCTGACAAAATGTTCCAAACACACCCCATGCACAACTCCACCGGGGAAGGTGCCAGAAACGAGTTCTCTTGGTAGTTTTTACACTACCCCCGGTAGGCAAGAGAAAGGCACCACAAAACTTGTTCTACCTGCTTTCTGGGCTGAGATGGGGAATCGCTGAATTTTGGACTCGGCTGGTGACAAAATGTTCCAAACACACCCCATGCACAACTCCACCGGGGAAGGTGCCAGAAACGAGTTCTGTTGGTAGTTTTTACACTACCCCGGTAGGCAGCTGAAAGGCACCACAAAACTTGTTCTACCTGCTTTCTGGGCTGAGATGGGGAATCGCTGAATTTTGGACTCGGCTGCTGACAAAATGTTCCAAACACACCCCATGCACAACTCCACCGGGGAAGGTGCCAGAAACGAGTTCTGTTGGTAGTTTTTACACTACCCCGGTAGGCAGCTGAAAGGCACCACAAAACTTGTTGTACCTGCTTTCTGGGCTGAGATGGGGATCAGCTGAATTTTGGACTCGGCTGGTGACAAAATGTTCCAACACACCCCATGCACAACTCCACCGGGGAAGGTGCCAGAAACGAGTTCTGTTGGTAGTTTTTACACTACCCCGGTAGGCAGCTGAAAGGCACCACAAAAGTTGTTCTACCTGCTTTCTGGGCTGAGATGGGGAATCGCTGAATTTTGGACTCGGCTGGTGACAAAATGTTCCAAACACACCCCATGCACAACTCCACCGGGGAAGGTGCCAGAAACGAGTTCTGTTGGTAGTTTTTACACTACTCCGGTAGGCAAGAGAAAGGCACCACAAAACTTGTTCTACCTGCTTTCGGGGCTGAGATGGGGAATAGCTGAATTTTGGACTCGGCTGGTGACAAAATGTTCCAAACACACCCCATGCACACCTCCACCGGGGAAGGTGCCAGAAACGAGTTCTGTTGGTAGTTTTTACACTACCCCGGTAGGCAGCTGAAAGGCACCACAAAACTTGTTCTACCTGCTTTCTGGGCTGAGATGGGGAATCGCTGAATTTTGGACTCGGCTGGTGACAAAATGTTCCAAACACACCCCATGCACAACTCCACCGGGGAAGGTGCCAGAAACGAGTTCTGTTGGTAGTTTTTACACTACCCCGGTAGGCAGCTGAAAGGCACCACAAAACTTGTTCTACCTGCTTTCTGGGCTGAGATGGGGAATCGCTGACTTTTGGACTCGGCTGGTGACAAAATGTTCCAAACACACCCCATGCACAACTCCACCGGGGAAGGTGCCAGAAACGAGTTCTGTTGGTAGTTTTTACAGTACCCCGGTAGGCAAGAGAAAGGCACCACAAAACATGTTCTACCTGCTTTCTGGGCTGAGATGGGGAATCGCTGAATTTTGGACTCGGCTGGTGACAAAATGTTCCAAACACACCCCATGCACAACTCCACCGGGGAAGGTGCCAGAAACGAGTTCTGTTGGTAGTTTTTACACTACTCCGGTAGGCAAGAGAAAGGCACCACAAAACTTGTTCTACCTGCTTTCTGGGCTGAGATGGGGAATCGCTGAATTTTGGACTCGGCTGGTGACAAAATGTTCCAAACACACCCCATGCACACCTCCACCGGGGAAGGTGCCAGAAACGAGTTCTGTTGGTAGTTTTTACACTACCCCGGTAGGCAAGAGAAAGGCACCACAAAACTTGCTCTACCTGCTTTCTGGGCTGAGATGGGGAATCGCTGAATTTTGGACTCGGCTGGTGACAAAATGTTCCAAACACACCCCATGCACAACTCCACCGGGGAAGGTGCCAGAAACGAGTTCTGTTGGTAGTTTTTACACTACCCCGGTAGGCAGCTGAAAGGCACCACAAAACTTGTTCTACCTGCTTTCTGGGCTGAGATGGGGAATCGCTGAATTTTGGACTCGGCTGGTGACAAAATGTTCCAAACACACCCCATGCACAACTCCACCGGGGAAGGTGCCAGAAACGAGTTCTGTTGGTAGTTTTTACACTACTCCGGTAGGCAAGAGAAAGGCACCACAAAACTTGTTCTACCTGCTTTCGGGGCTGAGATGGGGAATAGCTGAATTTTGGACTCGGCTGGTGACAAAATGTTCCAAACACACCCCATGCACACCTCCACCGGGGAAGGTGCCAGAAACGAGTTCTGTTGGTAGTTTTTACACTACCCCGGTAGGCAGCTGAAAGGCACCACAAAACTTGTTCTACCTGCTTTCTGGGCTGAGATGGGGAATCGCTGAATTTTGGACTCGGCTGGTGACAAAATGTTCCAAACACACCCCATGCACAACTCCACCGGGGAAGGTGCCAGAAACGAGTTCTGTTGGTAGTTTTTACACTACCCCGGTAGGCAGCTGAAAGGCACCACAAAACTTGTTCTACCTGCTTTCTGGGCTGAGATGGGGAATCGCTGAATTTTGGACTCGGCTGGTGACAAAATGTTCCAAACACACCCCATGCACAACTCCACCGGGGAAGGTGCCAGAAACGAGTTCTGTTGGTAGTTTTTACACTACCCCGGTAGGCAGCTGAAAGGCACCACAAAACTTGTTCTACCTGCTTTCTGGGCTGAGATGGGGAACGGCTGAATTTTGGACTCGGCTGGTAACAAAATGTTCCAAACACACCCCATGCACAACTCCACCGGGGAAGGTGCCAGAAACGAGTTCTGTTGGTAGTTTTTACACTACCCCGGTAGGCAAGAGGAAGGCACCACAAAACGTGTTCTACCTGCTTTCTGGGCTGAGATGGGGAATCGCTGAATTTTGGACTCGGCTGCTGACAAAATGTTCCAAACACACCCCATGCACAACTCCACCGGGGAAGGTGCCAGAAACGAGTTCTGTTGGTAGTTTTTACACTACCCCGGTAGGCAAGAGAAAGGCACCACAAAACATGTTCTACCTGCTTTCTGGGCTGAGATGGGGAATCGCTGAATTTTGGACTCGGCTGGTGACAAAATGTTCCAAACACACCCCATGCACAACTCCACCGGGGAAGGTGCCAGAAACGAGTTCTTTTGGTAGTTTTTACACTACCCCGGTAGGCAGCTGAAAGGCACCAAAAAACTTGTTCTACCTGCTTTCTGGGCTGAGATGGGGAATCGCTGAATTTTGGACTCGGCTGGTGACAAAATGTTCCAAACACACCCCATGCACAACTCCACCGGGGAAGGTGCCAGAAACGAGTTCTGTTGGTAGTTTTTACACTACTCCGGTAGGCAAGAGAAAGGCACCACAAAACTTGTTCTACCTGCTTTCGGGGCTGAGATGGGGAATAGCTGAATTTTGGACTCGGCTGGTGACAAAATGTTCCAAACACACCCCATGCACAACTCCACCGGGGAAGGTGCCAGAAACGAGTTCTGTTGGTAGTTTTTACACTACCCCGGTAGGCAGCTGAAAGGCACCACAAAACTTGTTCTACCTGCTTTCTGGGCTGAGATGGGGAATCGCTGAATTTTGGACTCGGCTGGTGACAAAATGTTCCAAACACACCCCATGCACAACTCCACCGGGGAAGGTGCCAGAAACGAGTTCTGTTGGTAGTTTTTACACTACCCCGGTAGGCAGCTGAAAGGCACCACAAAACTTGTTCTACCTGCTTTCTGGGCTGAGATGGGGAATCGCTGAATTTTGGACTCGGCTGCTGACAAAATGTTCCAAACACACCCCATGCACAACTCCACCGGGGAAGGTGCCAGAAACGAGTTCTGTTGGTAGTTTTTACACTACCCCGGTAGGCAGCTGAAAGGCACCACAAAACTTGTTCTACCTGCTTTCTGGGCTGAGATGGGGAACGGCTGAATTTTGGACTCGGCTGGTAACAAAATGTTCCAAACACACCCCATGCACAACTCCACCGGGGAAGGTGCCAGAAACGAGTTCTGTTGGTAGTTTTTACACTACCCCGGTAGGCAAGAGGAAGGCACCACAAAACGTGTTCTACCTGCTTTCTGGGCTGAGATGGGGAATCGCTGAATTTTGGACTCGGCTGCTGACAAAATGTTCCAAACACACCCCATGCACAACTCCACCGGGGAAGGTGCCAGAAACGAGTTCTGTTGGTAGTTTTTACACTACCCCGGTAGGCAAGAGAAAGGCACCACAAAACATGTTCTACCTGCTTTCTGGGCTGAGATGGGGAATCGCTGAATTTTGGACTCGGCTGGTGACAAAATGTTCCAAACACACCCCATGCACAACTCCACCGGGGAAGGTGCCAGAAACGAGTTCTGTTGGTAGTTTTTACACTACTCCGGTAGGCAAGAGAAAGGCACCACAAAACTTGTTCTACCTGCTTTCTGGGCTGAGATGGGGAATCGCTGAATTTTGGACTCGGCTGGTGACAAAATGTTCCAAACACACCCCATGCACACCTCCACCGGGGAAGGTGCCAGAAACGAGTTCTGTTGGTAGTTTTTACACTACCCCGGTAGGCAAGAGAAAGGCACCACAAAACTTGCTCTACCTGCTTTCTGGGCTGAGATGGGGAATCGCTGAATTTTGGACTCGGCTGGTGACAAAATGTTCCAAACACACCCCATGCACAACTCCACCGGGGAAGGTGCCAGAAACGAGTTCTGTTGGTAGTTTTTACACTACTCCGGTAGGCAGCTGAAAGGCACCACAAAACTTGTTCTACCTGCTTTCTGGGCTGAGATGGGGAATTGCTGAATTTTGGACTCGGCTGGTGACAAAATGTTCCAAACACACCCCATGCACAACTCCACCGGGGAAGGTGCCAGAAACGAGTTCTGTTGGTAGTTTTTACACTACCCCAGTAGGCAGCTGAAAGGCACCACAAAACTTGTTCTACCTGCTTTCTGGGCTGAGATGGGGAATCGCTGAATTTTGGACTCGGCTGCCGACAAAATGTTCCAAACACACCCCATGCACAACTCCACCGGGGAAGGTGCCAGAAACGAGTTCTGTTGGTAGTTTTTACACTACCCCGGTAGGCAAGAGAAAGGCACCACAAAACTTGTTCTACCTGCTTTCTGGGCTGAGATGGGGAATCGCTGAATTTTGGACTCGGCTGGTGACAAAATGTTCCAAACACACCCCATGCACAACTCCACCGGGGAAGGTGCCAGAAACGAGTTCTGTTGGTAGTTTTTACACTACCCCGGTAGGCAAGAGAAAGGCACCACAAAACTTGTTCTACCTGCTTTCTGGGCTGAGATGGGGAATCGCTGAATTTTGGACTCGGCTGGTGACAAAATGTTCCAAACACACCCCATGCACAACTCCACCGGGGAAGGTGCCAGAAACGAGTTCTGTTGGTAGTTTTTACACTACCCCGGTAGGCAAGAGAAAGGCACCACAAAACTTGTTCTACCTGCTTTCTGGGCTGAGATGGGGAATCGCTGAATTTTGGACTCGGCTGGTGACAAAATGTTCCAAACACACCCCATGCACAACTCCACCGGGGAAGGTGCCAGAAACGAGTTCTGTTGGTAGTTTTTACACTACCCCGGTAGGCAAGAGAAAGGCACCACAAAAGTTTTTCTACCTGCTTTCTGGGCTGAGATGGGGAATCGCTGAATTTTGGACTCGGCTGGTGACAAAATGTTCCAAACACACCCCATGCACAACTCCACCGGGGAAGGTGCCAGAAACGAGTTCTGTTGGTAGTTTTTACACTACCCCGGTAGGCAAGAGAAAGGCACCACAAAACTTGTTCTACCTGCTTTCTGGGCTGAGATGGGGAATCGCTGAATTTTGGACTCGGCTGGTGACAAAATGTTCCAAACACACCCCATGCACAACTCCACCGGGGAAGGTGCCAGAAACGAGTTCTGTTGGTAGTTTTTACACTACTCCGGTAGGCAAGAGAAAGGCACCACAAAACTTGTTCTACCTGCTTTCGGGGCTGAGATGGGGAATCGCTGAATTTTGGACTCGGCTGCTGACAAAATGTTCCAAACACACCCCATGCACAACTCCACCGGGGAAGGTGCCAGAAACGAGTTCTCTTGGTAGTTTTTACACTACCCCGGTAGGCAAGAGAAAGGCACCACAAAACTTGTTCTACCTGCTTTCTGGGCTGAGATGGGGAATCGCTGAATTTTGGACTCGGCTGGTGACAAAATGTTCCAAACACACCCCATGCACAACTCCACCGGGGAAGGTGCCAGAAACGAGTTCTGTTGGTAGTTTTTACACTACCCCGGTAGGCAGCTGAAAGGCACCACAAAACTTGTTCTACCTGCTTTCTGGGCTGAGATGGGGAATCGCTGAATTTTGGACTCGGCTGCTGACAAAATGTTCCAAACACACCCCATGCACAACTCCACCGGGGAAGGTGCCAGAAACGAGTTCTGTTGGTAGTTTTTACACTACCCCGGTAGGCAGCTGAAAGGCACCACAAAACTTGTTGTACCTGCTTTCTGGGCTGAGATGGGGATCAGCTGAATTTTGGACTCGGCTGGTGACAAAATGTTCCAAACACACCCCATGCACAACTCCACCGGGGAAGGTGCCAGAAACGAGTTCTGTTGGTAGTTTTTACACTACCCCGGTAGGCAGCTGAAAGGCACCACAAAAGTTGTTCTACCTGCTTTCTGGGCTGAGATGGGGAATCGCTGAATTTTGGACTCGGCTGGTGACAAAATGTTCCAAACACACCCCATGCACAACTCCACCGGGGAAGGTGCCAGAAACGAGTTCTGTTGGTAGTTTTTACACTACTCCGGTAGGCAAGAGAAAGGCACCACAAAACTTGTTCTACCTGCTTTCGGGGCTGAGATGGGGAATAGCTGAATTTTGGACTCGGCTGGTGACAAAATGTTCCAAACACACCCCATGCACACCTCCACCGGGGAAGGTGCCAGAAACGAGTTCTGTTGGTAGTTTTTACACTACCCCGGTAGGCAGCTGAAAGGCACCACAAAACTTGTTCTACCTGCTTTCTGGGCTGAGATGGGGAATCGCTGAATTTTGGACTCGGCTGGTGACAAAATGTTCCAAACACACCCCATGCACAACTCCACCGGGGAAGGTGCCAGAAACGAGTTCTGTTGGTAGTTTTTACACTACCCCGGTAGGCAGCTGAAAGGCACCACAAAACTTGTTCTACCTGCTTTCTGGGCTGAGATGGGGAATCGCTGACTTTTGGACTCGGCTGGTGACAAAATGTTCCAAACACACCCCATGCACAACTCCACCGGGGAAGGTGCCAGAAACGAGTTCTGTTGGTAGTTTTTACAGTACCCCGGTAGGCAAGAGAAAGGCACCACAAAACATGTTCTACCTGCTTTCTGGGCTGAGATGGGGAATCGCTGAATTTTGGACTCGGCTGGTGACAAAATGTTCCAAACACACCCCATGCACAACTCCACCGGGGAAGGTGCCAGAAACGAGTTCTGTTGGTAGTTTTTACACTACTCCGGTAGGCAAGAGAAAGGCACCACAAAACTTGTTCTACCTGCTTTCTGGGCTGAGATGGGGAATCGCTGAATTTTGGACTCGGCTGGTGACAAAATGTTCCAAACACACCCCATGCACACCTCCACCGGGGAAGGTGCCAGAAACGAGTTCTGTTGGTAGTTTTTACACTACCCCGGTAGGCAAGAGAAAGGCACCACAAAACTTGCTCTACCTGCTTTCTGGGCTGAGATGGGGAATCGCTGAATTTTGGACTCGGCTGGTGACAAAATGTTCCAAACACACCCCATGCACAACTCCACCGGGGAAGGTGCCAGAAACGAGTTCTGTTGGTAGTTTTTACACTACCCCGGTAGGCAGCTGAAAGGCACCACAAAACTTGTTCTACCTGCTTTCTGGGCTGAGATGGGGAATCGCTGAATTTTGGACTCGGCTGGTGACAAAATGTTCCAAACACACCCCATGCACAACTCCACCGGGGAAGGTGCCAGAAACGAGTTCTGTTGGTAGTTTTTACACTACCCCGGTAGGCAGCTGAAAGGCACCACAAAACTTGTTGTACCTGCTTTCTGGGCTGAGACGGGGAATCGCTGAATTTTGGACTCGGCTGCTGACAAAATGTTCCAAACACACCCCATGCACAACTCCACCGGGGAAGGTGCCAGAAACGAGTTCTGTTGGTAGTTTTTACACTACCCCGGTAGGCAAGAGGAAGGCACCACAAAACTTGTTCTACCTGCTTTCTGGGCTGAGATGGGGAATCGCTGAATTTTGGACTCGGCTGCTGACAAAATGTTCCAAACACACCCCATGCACAACTCCACCGGGGAAGGTGCCAGAAACGAGTTCTGTTGGTAGTTTTTACACTACCCCGGTAGGCAAGAGAAAGGCACCACAAAACTTGTTCTACCTGCTTTCGGGGCTGAGATGGGGAATAGCTGAATTTTGGACTCGGCTGGTGACAAAATGTTCCAAACACACCCCATGCACACCTCCACCGGGGAAGGTGCCAGAAACGAGTTCTGTTGGTAGTTTTTACACTACCCCGGTAGGCAGCTGAAAGGCACCACAAAACTTGTTCTACCTGCTTTCTGGGCTGAGATGGGGAATCGCTGAATTTTGGACTCGGCTGCTGACAAAATGTTCCAAACACACCCCATGCACAACTCCACCGGGGAAGGTGCCAGAAACGAGTTCTGTTGGTAGTTTTTACACTACCCCGGTAGGCAGCTGAAAGGCACCACAAAACTTGTTCTACCTGCTTTCTGGGCTGAGATGGGGAATCGCTGAATTTTGGACTCGGCTGGTGACAAAATGTTCCAAACACACCCCATGCACAACTCCACCGGGGAAGGTGCCAGAAACGAGTTCTGTTGGTAGTTTTTACACTACCCCGGTAGGCAGCTGAAAGGCACCACAAAACTTGTTCTACCTGCTTTCTGGGCTGAGATGGGGAATCGCTGAATTTTGGACTCGTCTGGTGACAAAATGTTCCAAACACACCCCATGCACAACTCCACCGGGGAAGGTGCCAGAAACGAGTTCTGTTGGTAGTTTTTACACTACCCCGGTAGGCAGCTGAAAGGCACCACAAAACTTGTTCTACCTGCTTTCTGGGCTGAGATGGGGAATCGCTGAATTTTGGACTCGGCTGGTGACAAAATGTTCCAAACACACCCCATGCACAACTCCACCGGGGAAGGTGCCAGAAACGAGTTCTGTTGGTAGTTTTTACACTACCCCGGTAGGCAGCTGAAAGGCACCACAAAACTTGTTCTACCTGCTTTCTGGGCTGAGATGGGGAATCGCTGAATTTTGGAGTCGGCTGGTGACAAAATGTTCCAAACACACCCCATGCACAACTCCACCGGGGAAGGTGCCAGAAACGAGTTCTGTTGGTAGTTTTTACACTACCCCGGTAGGCAAGAGGAAGGCACCACAAAACTTGTTCTACCTGCTTTCTGGGCTGAGATGGGGATCAGCTGAATTTTGGACTCGGCTGGTGACAAAATGTTCCAAACACACCCCATGCACAACTCCACCGGGGAAGGTGCCAGAAACGAGTTCTGTTGGTAGTTTTTACACTACCCCGGTAGGCAAGAGAAAGGCACCACAAAACTTGTTCTACCTGCTTTCTGGGCTGAGATGGGGAATCGCTGAATTTTGGACTCGGCTGCTGACAAAATGTTCCAAACACACCCCATGCACAACTCCACCGGGGAAGGTGCCAGAAACGAGTTCTTTTGGTAGTTTTTACACTACCCCGGTAGGCAGCTGAAAGGCACCAAAAAACTTGTTCTACCTGCTTTCTGGGCTGAGATGGGGAATCGCTGAATTTTGGACTCGGCTGGTGACAAAATGTTCCAAACACACCCCATGCACAACTCCACCGGGGAAGGTGCCAGAAACGAGTTCTGTTGGTAGTTTTTACACTACTCCGGTAGGCAAGAGAAAGGCACCACAAAACTTGTTCTACCTGCTTTCGGGGCTGAGATGGGGAATAGCTGAATTTTGGACTCGGCTGGTGACAAAATGTTCCAAACACACCCCATGCACACCTCCACCGGGGAAGGTGCCAGAAACGAGTTCTGTTGGTAGTTTTTACACTACCCCGGTAGGCAGCTGAAAGGCACCACAAAACTTGTTCTACCTGCTTTCTGGGCTGAGATGGGGAATCGCTGAATTTTGGACTCGGCTGGTGACAAAATGTTCCAAACACACCCCATGCACAACTCCACCGGGGAAGGTGCCAGAAACGAGTTCTGTTGGTAGTTTTTACACTACCCCGGTAGGCAGCTGAAAGGCACCACAAAACTTGTTGTACCTGCTTTCTGGGCTGAGATGGGGAATCGCTGAATTTTGGACTCGGCTGGTGACAAAATGTTCCAAACACACCCCATGCACAACTCCACCGGGGAAGGTGCCAGAAACGAGTTCTGTTGGTAGTTTTTACACTACCCCGGTAGGCAGCTGAAAGGCACCACAAAACTTGTTGTACCTGCTTTCTGGGCTGAGATGGGGAATCGCTGAATTTTGGACTCGGCTGGTGACAAAATATTCCAAACACACCCCATGCACAACTCCACCGGGGAAGGTGCCAGAAACGAGTTCTGTTGGTAGTTTTTACACTACCCCGGTAGGCAGCTGAAAGGCACCACAAAACTTGTTCTACCTGCTTTCTGGGCTGAGATGGGGAATCGCTGAATTTTGGACTCGGCTGGTGACAAAATGTTCCAAACACACCCCATGCACAACTCCACCGGGGAAGGTGCCAGAAACGAGTTCTGTTGGTAGTTTTTACACTACCCCGGTAGGCAAGAGAAAGGCACCACAAAACATGTTCTACCTGCTTTCTGGGCTGAGATGGGGAATCGCTGAATTTTGGACTCGGCTGGTGACAAAATGTTCCAAACACACCCCATGCACAACTCCACCGGGGAAGGTGCCAGAAACGAGTTCTGTTGGTAGTTTTTACACTACTCCGGTAGGCAAGAGAAAGGCACCACAAAAGTTGTTCTACCTGCTTTCTGGGCTGAGATGGGGAATCGCTGAATTTTGGAGTCGGCTGGTGACAAAATGTTCCAAACACACCCCATGCACACCTCCACCGGGGAAGGTGCCAGAAACGAGTTCTGTTGGTAGTTTTTACACTACCCCGGTAGGCAGCTGAAAGGCACCACAAAACTTGCTCTACCTGCTTTCTGGGCTGAGATGGGGAATCGCTGAATTTTGGACTCGGCTGGTGACAAAATGTTCCAAACACACCCCATGCACAACTCCACCGGGGAAGGTGCCAGAAACGAGTTCTGTTGGTAGTTTTTACACTACCCCGGTAGGCAGCTGAAAGGCACCACAAAACTTGTTCTACCTGCTTTCTGGGCTGAGATGGGGAATCGCTGACTTTTGGACTCGGCTGGTGACAAAATGTTCCAAACACACCCCATGCACAACTCCACCGGGGAAGGTGCCAGAAACGAGTTCTGTTGGTAGTTTTTACACTACCCCGGTAGGCAGCTGAAAGGCACCACAAAACTTGTTGTACCTGCTTTCTGGGCTGAGATGGGGAATAGCTGAATTTTGGACTCGGCTGGTGACAAAATGTTCCAAACACACCCCATGCACAACTCCACCGGGGAAGGTGCCAGAAACGAGTTCTGTTGGTAGTTTTTACACTACCCCGGTAGGCAGCTGAAAGGCACCACAAAACTTGTTCTACCTGCTTTCTGGGCTGAGATGGGGAATCGCTGAATTTTGGACTCGGCTGGTGACAAAATGTTCCAAACACACCCCATGCACAACTCCACCGGGGAAGGTGCCAGAAACGAGTTCTGTTGGTAGTTTTTACACTACCCCGGTAGGCAGCTGAAAGGCACCACAAAACTTGTTCTACCTGCTTTCTGGGCTGAGATGGGGAACGGCTGAATTTTGGACTCGGCTGGTAACAAAATGTTCCAAACACACCCCATGCACAACTCCACCGGGGAAGGTGCCAGAAACGAGTTCTGTTGGTAGTTTTTACACTACCCCGGTAGGCAGCTGAAAGGCACCACAAAACTTGTTCTACCTGCTTTCTGGGCTGAGATGGGGAATCGCTGAATTTTGGACTCGGCTGGTGACAAAATGTTCCAAACACACCCCATGCACAACTCCACCGGGGAAGGTGCCAGAAACGAGTTCTGTTGGTAGTTTTTACACTACCCCGGTAGGCAGCTGAAAGGCACCACAAAAGTTGTTCTACCTGCTTTCTGGGCTGAGATGGGGAATCGCTGAATTTTGGACTCGGCTGGTGACAAAATGTTCCAAACACACCCCATGCACAACTCCACCGGGGAAGGTGCCAGAAACGAGTTCTGTTGGTAGTTTTTACACTACCCCGGTAGGCAAGAGAAAGGCACCACAAAACTTGTTCTACCTGCTTTCTGGGCTGAGATGGGGAATCGCTGAATTTTGGACTCGGCTGGTGACAAAATGTTCCAAACACACCCCATGCACAACTCCACCGGGGAAGGTGCCAGAAACGAGTTCTGTTGGTAGTTTTTACACTACCCCGGTAGGCAGCTGAAAGGCACCACAAAACTTGTTCTACCTGCTTTCTGGGCTGAGATGGGGAATCGCTGAATTTTGGACTCGGCTGCTGACAAAATGTTCCAAACACACCCCATGCACAACTCCACCGGGGAAGGTGCCAGAAACGAGTTCTGTTGGTAGTTTTTACACTACTCCGGTAGGCAGCTGAAAGGCACCAAAAAACTTGTTCTACCTGCTTTCTGGGCTGAGATGGGGAATCGCTGAATTTTGGACTCGGCTGGTGACAAAATGTTCCAAACACACCCCATGCACAACTCCACCGGGGAAGGTGCCAGAAACGAGTTCTGTTGGTAGTTTTTACACTACTCCGGTAGGCAAGAGAAAGGCACCACAAAACTTGTTCTACCTGCTTTCTGGGCTGAGATGGGGAATAGCTGAATTTTGGACTCGGCTGGTGACAAAATGTTCCAAACACACCCCATGCACACCTCCACCGGGGAAGGTGCCAGAAACGAGTTCTGTTGGTAGTTTTTACACTACCCCGGTAGGCAGCTGAAAGGCACCACAAAAGTTGTTCTACCTGCTTTCTGGGCTGAGATGGGGAATCGCTGAATTTTGGAGTCGGCTGGTGACAAAATGTTCCAAACACACCCCATGCACAACTCCACCGGGGAAGGTGTCAGAAACGAGTTCTGTTGGTAGTTTTTACACTACCCCGGTAGGCAGCTGAAAGGCACCACAAAACTTGTTCTACCTGCTTTCTGGGCTGAGATGGGGAATCGCTGAATTTTGGACTCGGCTGGTGACAAAATGTTCCAAACACACCCCATGCACAACTCCACCGGGGAAGGTGCCAGAAACGAGTTCTGTTGGTAGTTTTTACAGTACCCCGGTAGGCAGCTGAAAGGCACCACAAAACTTGTTCTACCTGCTTTCTGGGCTGAGATGGGGAACGGCTGAATTTTGGACTCGGCTGGTAACAAAATGTTCCAAACACACCCCATGCACAACTCCACCGGGGAAGGTGCCAGAAACGAGTTCTGTTGGTAGTTTTTACACTACCCCGGTAGGCAAGAGGAAGGCACCACAAAACGTGTTCTACCTGCTTTCTGGGCTGAGATGGGGAACGGCTGAATTTTGGACTCGGCTGGTAACAAAATGTTCCAAACACACCCCATGCACAACTCCACCGGGGAAGGTGCCAGAAACGAGTTCTGTTGGTAGTTTTTACACTACCCCGGTAGGCAGCTGAAAGGCACCACAAAACTTGTTCTACCTGCTTTCTGGGCTGAGATGGGGAATCGCTGAATTTTGGACTCGGCTGGTGACAAAATGTTCCAAACACACCCCATGCACAACTCCACCGGGGAAGGTGCCAGAAACGAGTTCTGTTGGTAGTTTTTACACTACCCCGGTAGGCAGCTGAAAGGCACCACAAAACTTGCTCTACCTGCTTTCTGGGCTGAGATGGGGAATCGCTGAATTTTGGACTCGGCTGGTGACAAAATGTTCCAAACACACCCCATGCACAACTCCACCGGGGAAGGTGCCAGAAACGAGTTCTGTTGGTAGTTTTTACACTACCCCGGTAGGCAGCTGAAAGGCACCACAAAACTTGTTCTACCTGCTTTCTGGGCTGAGATGGGGAATCGCTGAATTTTGGACTCGGCTGGTGACAAAATGTTCCAAACACACCCCATGCACAACTCCACCGGGGAAGGTGCCAGAAACGAGTTCTGTTGGTAGTTTTTACACTACCCCAGTAGGCAGCTGAAAGGCACCACAAAACTTGTTCTACCTGCTTTCTGGGCTGAGATGGGGAATCGCTGAATTTTGGACTCGGCTGGTGACAAAATGTTCCAAACACACCCCATGCACAACTCCACCGGGGAAGGTGCCAGAAACGAGTTCTGTTGGTAGTTTTTACACTACCCCGGTAGGCAGCTGAAAGGCACCACAAAACTTGTTCTACCTGCTTTCTGGGCTGAGATGGGGAATCGCTGAATTTTGGACTCGGCTGGTGACAAAATGTTCCAAACACACCCCATGCACAACTCCACCGGGGAAGGTGCCAGAAACGAGTTCTGTTGGTAGTTTTTACACTACCCCGGTAGGCAGCTGAAAGGCACCAAAAAACTTGTTCTACCTGCTTTCTGGGCTGAGATGGGGAATCGCTGAATTTTGGACTCGGCTGGTGACAAAATGTTCCAAACACACCCCATGCACAACTCCACCGGGGAAGGTGCCAGAAACGAGTTCTGTTGGTAGTTTTTACACTACTCCGGTAGGCAAGAGAAAGGCACCACAAAACTTGTTCTACCTGCTTTCTGGGCTGAGATGGGGAATAGCTGAATTTTGGACTCGGCTGGTGACAAAATGTTCCAAACACACCC
The DNA here is from genome assembly GCF_023638135.1 of Falco biarmicus. Taxonomy (NCBI): domain Eukaryota; kingdom Metazoa; phylum Chordata; class Aves; order Falconiformes; family Falconidae; genus Falco; species Falco biarmicus. The sequence goes on along the minus strand of NW_026611837.1, from coordinate 43,663 downwards.
CATGCACACCTCCACCGGGGAAGGTGCCAGAAACGAGTTCTGTTGGTAGTTTTTACACTACCCCGGTAGGCAGCTGAAAGGCACCACAAAACTTGTTCTACCTGCTTTCTGGGCTGAGATGGGGAATCGCTGAATTTTGGACTCGGCTGGTGACAAAATGTTCCAAACACACCCCATGCACAACTCCACCGGGGAAGGTGCCAGAAACGAGTTCTGTTGGTAGTTTTTACACTACCCCGGTAGGCAGCTGAAAGGCACCACAAAACTTGTTGTACCTGCTTTCTGGGCTGAGATGGGGAATCGCTGAATTTTGGACTCGGCTGGTGACAAAATGTTCCAAACACACCCCATGCACAACTCCACCGGGGAAGGTGCCAGAAACGAGTTCTGTTGGTAGTTTTTACACTACCCCGGTAGGCAAGAGAAAGGCACCACAAAACTTGTTCTACCTGCTTTCTGGGCTGAGATGGGGAACGGCTGAATTTTGGACTCGGCTGGTGACAAAATGTTCCAAACACACCCCATGCACAACTCCACCGGGGAAGGTGCCAGAAACGAGTTCTGTTGGTAGTTTTTACACTACCCCGGTAGGCAAGAGGAAGGCACCACAAAACGTGTTCTACCTGCTTTCTGGGCTGAGATGGGGAATCGCTGAATTTTGGACTCGGCTGGTGACAAAATGTTCCAAACACACCCCATGCACAACTCCACCGGGGAAGGTGCCAGAAACGAGTTCTGTTGGTAGTTTTTACACTACCCCGGTAGGCAGCTGAAAGGCACCACAAAACTTGTTCTACCTGCTTTCTGGGCTGAGATGGGGAATCGCTGAATTTTGGACTCGGCTGGTGACAAAATGTTCCAAACACACCCCATGCACAACTCCACCGGGGAAGGTGCCAGAAACGAGTTCTGTTGGTAGTTTTTACACTACCCCGGTAGGCAGCTGAAAGGCACCACAAAACTTGTTCTACCTGCTTTCTGGGCTGAGATGGGGAATCGCTGAATTTTGGACTCGGCTGGTGACAAAATGTTCCAAACACACCCCATGCACAACTCCACCGGGGAAGGTGCCAGAAACGAGTTCTGTTGGTAGTTTTTACACTACCCCGGTAGGCAGCTGAAAGGCACCACAAAACTTGCTCTACCTGCTTTCTGGGCTGAGATGGGGAATCGCTGAATTTTGGACTCGGCTGGTGACAAAATGTTCCAAACACACCCCATGCACAACTCCACCGGGGAAGGTGCCAGAAACGAGTTCTGTTGGTAGTTTTTACACTACCCCGGTAGGCAGCTGAAAGGCACCACAAAACTTGTTCTACCTGCTTTCTGGGCTGAGATGGGGAATCGCTGAATTTTGGACTCGGCTGGTGACAAAATGTTCCAAACACACCCCATGCACAACTCCACCGGGGAAGGTGCCAGAAACGAGTTCTGTTGGTAGTTTTTACACTACCCCAGTAGGCAGCTGAAAGGCACCACAAAACTTGTTCTACCTGCTTTCTGGGCTGAGATGGGGAATCGCTGAATTTTGGACTCGGCTGGTGACAAAATGTTCCAAACACACCCCATGCACAACTCCACCGGGGAAGGTGCCAGAAACGAGTTCTGTTGGTAGTTTTTACACTACCCCGGTAGGCAGCTGAAAGGCACCACAAAACTTGTTCTACCTGCTTTCTGGGCTGAGATGGGGAATCGCTGAATTTTGGACTCGGCTGGTGACAAAATGTTCCAAACACACCCCATGCACAACTCCACCGGGGAAGGTGCCAGAAACGAGTTCTGTTGGTAGTTTTTACACTACCCCGGTAGGCAGCTGAAAGGCACCAAAAAACTTGTTCTACCTGCTTTCTGGGCTGAGATGGGGAATCGCTGAATTTTGGACTCGGCTGGTGACAAAATGTTCCAAACACACCCCATGCACAACTCCACCGGGGAAGGTGCCAGAAACGAGTTCTGTTGGTAGTTTTTACACTACTCCGGTAGGCAAGAGAAAGGCACCACAAAACTTGTTCTACCTGCTTTCTGGGCTGAGATGGGGAATCGCTGAATTTTGGACTCGGCTGGTGACAAAATGTTCCAAACACACCCCATGCACACCTCCACCGGGGAAGGTGCCAGAAACGAGTTCTGTTGGTAGTTTTTACACTACCCCGGTAGGCAGCTGAAAGGCACCACAAAACTTGTTCTACCTGCTTTCTGGGCTGAGATGGGGAATCGCTGAATTTTGGACTCGGCTGGTGACAAAATGTTCCAAACACACCCCATGCACAACTCCACCGGGGAAGGTGCCAGAAACGAGTTCTGTTGGTAGTTTTTACACTACCCCGGTAGGCAGCTGAAAGGCACCACAAAACTTGTTGTACCTGCTTTCTGGGCTGAGATGGGGAATCGCTGAATTTTGGACTCGGCTGGTGACAAAATGTTCCAAACACACCCCATGCACAACTCCACCGGGGAAGGTGCCAGTAACGAGTTCTGTTGGTAGTTTTTACACTACCCCGGTAGGCAGCTGAAAGGCACCACAAAACTTGTTCTACCTGCTTTCTGGGCTGAGATGGGGAACGGCTGAATTTTGGACTCGGCTGGTGACAAAATGTTCCAAACACACCCCATGCACAACTCCACCGGGGAAGGTGCCAGAAACGAGTTCTGTTGGTAGTTTTTACACTACCCCGGTAGGCAAGAGGAAGGCACCACAAAACGTGTTCTACCTGCTTTCTGGGCTGAGATGGGGAATCGCTGAATTTTGGACTCGGCTGGTGACAAAATGTTCCAAACACACCCCATGCACAACTCCACCGGGGAAGGTGCCAGAAACGAGTTCTGTTGGTAGTTTTTACACTACCCCAGTAGGCAGCTGAAAGGCACCACAAAACTTGTTCTACCTGCTTTCTGGGCTGAGATGGGGAATCGCTGAATTTTGGACTCGGCTGGTGACAAAATGTTCCAAACACACCCCATGCACAACTCCACCGGGGAAGGTGCCAGAAACGAGTTCTGTTGGTAGTTTTTACACTACCCCAGTAGGCAGCTGAAAGGCACCACAAAACTTGTTCTACCTGCTTTCTGGGCTGAGATGGGGAATCGCTGAATTTTGGACTCGGCTGGTGACAAAATGTTCCAAACACACCCCATGCACAACTCCACCGGGGAAGGTGCCAGAAACGAGTTCTGTTGGTAGTTTTTACACTACCCCGGTAGGCAGCTGAAAGGCACCACAAAACTTGTTCTACCTGCTTTCTGGGCTGAGATGGGGAATCGCTGAATTTTGGACTCGGCTGGTGACAAAATGTTCCAAACACACCCCATGCACAACTCCACCGGGGAAGGTGCCAGAAACGAGTTCTGTTGGTAGTTTTTACACTACCCCGGTAGGCAGCTGAAAGGCACCAAAAAACTTGTTCTACCTGCTTTCTGGGCTGAGATGGGGAATCGCTGAATTTTGGACTCGGCTGGTGACAAAATGTTCCAAACACACCCCATGCACAACTCCACCGGGGAAGGTGCCAGAAACGAGTTCTGTTGGTAGTTTTTACACTACTCCGGTAGGCAAGAGAAAGGCACCACAAAACTTGTTCTACCTGCTTTCTGGGCTGAGATGGGGAATAGCTGAATTTTGGACTCGGCTGGTGACAAAATGTTCCAAACACACCCCATGCACACCTCCACCGGGGAAGGTGCCAGAAACGAGTTCTGTTGGTAGTTTTTACACTACCCCGGTAGGCAGCTGAAAGGCACCACAAAACTTGTTCTACCTGCTTTCTGGGCTGAGATGGGGAATCGCTGAATTTTGGACTCGGCTGGTGACAAAATGTTCCAAACACACCCCATGCACAACTCCACCGGGGAAGGTGCCAGAAACGAGTTCTGTTGGTAGTTTTTACACTACCCCGGTAGGCAAGAGAAAGGCACCACAAAACATGTTCTACCTGCTTTCTGGGCTGAGATGGGGAATCGCTGAATTTTGGACTCGGCTGCTGACAAAATGTTCCAAACACACCCCATGCACAACTCCACCGGGGAAGGTGCCAGAAACGAGTTCTGTTGGTAGTTTTTACACTACCCCGGTAGGCAGCTGAAAGGCACCACAAAACTTGTTCTACCTGCTTTCTGGGCTGAGATGGGGAACGGCTGAATTTTGGACTCGGCTGGTGACAAAATGTTCCAAACACACCCCATGCACAACTCCACCGGGGAAGGTGCCAGAAACGAGTTCTGTTGGTAGTTTTTACACTACCCCGGTAGGCAAGAGGAAGGCACCACAAAACGTGTTCTACCTGCTTTCTGGGCTGAGATGGGGAATCGCTGAATTTTGGACTCGGCTGGTGACAAAATGTTCCAAACACACCCCATGCACAACTCCACCGGGGAAGGTGCCAGAAACGAGTTCTGTTGGTAGTTTTTACACTACCCCGGTAGGCAGCTGAAAGGCACCACAAAACTTGTTCTACCTGCTTTCTGGGCTGAGATGGGGAATCGCTGAATTTTGGACTCGGCTGGTGACAAAATGTTCCAAACACACCCCATGCACAACTCCACCGGGGAAGGTGCCAGAAACGAGTTCTGTTGGTAGTTTTTACACTACCCCAGTAGGCAGCTGAAAGGCACCACAAAACTTGTTCTACCTGCTTTCTGGGCTGAGATGGGGAATCGCTGAATTTTGGACTCGGCTGGTGACAAAATGTTCCAAACACACCCCATGCACAACTCCACCGGGGAAGGTGCCAGAAACGAGTTCTGTTGGTAGTTTTTACACTACCCCGGTAGGCAGCTGAAAGGCACCAAAAAACTTGTTCTACCTGCTTTCTGGGCTGAGATGGGGAATCGCTGAATTTTGGACTCGGCTGGTGACAAAATGTTCCAAACACACCCCATGCACAACTCCACCGGGGAAGGTGCCAGAAACGAGTTCTGTTGGTAGTTTTTACACTACCCCGGTAGGCAGCTGAAAGGCACCACAAAAGTTGTTCTACCTGCTTTCTGGGCTGAGATGGGGAATCGCTGAATTTTGGACTCGGCTGGTGACAAAATGTTCCAAACACACCCCATGCACAACTCCACCGGGGAAGGTGCCAGAAACGAGTTCTGTTGGTAGTTTTTACACTACCCCGGTAGGCAGCTGAAAGGCACCACAAAACTTGCTCTACCTGCTTTCTGGGCTGAGATGGGGAATCGCTGAATTTTGGACTCGGCTGGTGACAAAATGTTCCAAACACACCCCATGCACAACTCCACCGGGGAAGGTGCCAGAAACGAGTTCTGTTGGTAGTTTTTACACTACCCCGGTAGGCAGCTGAAAGGCACCACAAAACTTGTTCTACCTGCTTTCTGGGCTGAGATGGGGAATCGCTGAATTTTGGACTCGGCTGGTGACAAAATGTTCCAAACACACCCCATGCACAACTCCACCGGGGAAGGTGCCAGAAACGAGTTCTGTTGGTAGTTTTTACACTACCCCAGTAGGCAGCTGAAAGGCACCACAAAACTTGTTCTACCTGCTTTCTGGGCTGAGATGGGGAATCGCTGAATTTTGGACTCGGCTGGTGACAAAATGTTCCAAACACACCCCATGCACAACTCCACCGGGGAAGGTGCCAGAAACGAGTTCTGTTGGTAGTTTTTACACTACCCCGGTAGGCAGCTGAAAGGCACCACAAAACTTGTTCTACCTGCTTTCTGGGCTGAGATGGGGAATCGCTGAATTTTGGACTCGGCTGGTGACAAAATGTTCCAAACACACCCCATGCACAACTCCACCGGGGAAGGTGCCAGAAACGAGTTCTGTTGGTAGTTTTTACACTACCCCGGTAGGCAGCTGAAAGGCACCAAAAAACTTGTTCTACCTGCTTTCTGGGCTGAGATGGGGAATCGCTGAATTTTGGACTCGGCTGGTGACAAAATGTTCCAAACACACCCCATGCACAACTCCACCGGGGAAGGTGCCAGAAACGAGTTCTGTTGGTAGTTTTTACACTACTCCGGTAGGCAAGAGAAAGGCACCACAAAACTTGTTGTACCTGCTTTCTGGGCTGAGATGGGGAATAGCTGAATTTTGGACTCGGCTGGTGACAAAATGTTCCAAACACACCCCATGCACACCTCCACCGGGGAAGGTGCCAGAAACGAGTTCTGTTGGTAGTTTTTACACTACCCCGGTAGGCAGCTGAAAGGCACCACAAAACTTGTTCTACCTGCTTTCTGGGCTGAGATGGGGAATCGCTGAATTTTGGACTCGGCTGGTGACAAAATGTTCCAAACACACCCCATGCACAACTCCACCGGGGAAGGTGCCAGAAACGAGTTCTGTTGGTAGTTTTTACACTACCCCGGTAGGCAAGAGAAAGGCACCACAAAACATGTTCTACCTGCTTTCTGGGCTGAGATGGGGAATCGCTGAATTTTGGACTCGGCTGCTGACAAAATGTTCCAAACACACCCCATGCACAACTCCACCGGGGAAGGTGCCAGAAACGAGTTCTTTTGGTAGTTTTTACACTACCCCGGTAGGCAGCTGAAAGGCACCAAAAAACTTGTTCTACCTGCTTTCTGGGCTGAGATGGGGAATCGCTGAATTTTGGACTCGGCTGGTGACAAAATGTTCCAAACACACCCCATGCACAACTCCACCGGGGAAGGTGCCAGAATCGAGTTCTGTTGGTAGTTTTTACACTACTCCGGTAGGCAAGAGAAAGGCACCACAAAACTTGTTCTACCTGCTTTCGGGGCTGAGATGGGGAATCGCTGAATTTTGGACTCGGCTGGTGACAAAATGTTCCAAACACACCCCATGCACACCTCCACCGGGGAAGGTGCCAGAAACGAGTTCTGTTGGTAGTTTTTACACTACCCCGGTAGGCAGCTGAAAGGCACCACAAAACTTGTTCTACCTGCTTTCTGGGCTGAGATGGGGAATCGCTGAATTTTGGACTCGGCTGGTGACAAAATGTTCCAAACACACCCCATGCACAACTCCACCGGGGAAGGTGCCAGAAACGAGTTCTGTTGGTAGTTTTTACACTACCCCGGTAGGCAGCTGAAAGGCACCACAAAACTTGTTGTACCTGCTTTCTGGGCTGAGATGGGGAATCGCTGAATTTTGGACTCGGCTGGTGACAAAATGTTCCAAACACACCCCATGCACAACTCCACCGGGGAAGGTGCCAGAAACGAGTTCTGTTGGTAGTTTTTACACTACCCCAGTAGGCAGCTGAAAGGCACCACAAAACTTGTTCTACCTGCTTTCTGGGCTGAGATGGGGAATCGCTGAATTTTGGACTCGGCTGGTGACAAAATGTTCCAAACACACCCCATGCACAACTCCACCGGGGAAGGTGCCAGAAACGAGTTCTGTTGGTAGTTTTTACACTACCCCGGTAGGCAGCTGAAAGGCACCAAAAAACTTGTTCTACCTGCTTTCTGGGCTGAGATGGGGAATCGCTGAATTTTGGACTCGGCTGGTGACAAAATGTTCCAAACACACCCCATGCACAACTCCACCGGGGAAGGTGCCAGAAACGAGTTCTGTTGGTAGTTTTTACACTACCCCGGTAGGCAGCTGAAAGGCACCACAAAACTTGTTCTACCTGCTTTCTGGGCTGAGATGGGGAATCGCTGAATTTTGGACTCGGCTGGTGACAAAATGTTCCAAACACACCCCATGCACAACTCCACCGGGGAAGGTGCCAGAAACGAGTTCTGTTGGTAGTTTTTACACTACCCCGGTAGGCAGCTGAAAGGCACCAAAAAACTTGTTCTACCTGCTTTCTGGGCTGAGATGGGGAATCGCTGAATTTTGGACTCGGCTGGTGACAAAATGTTCCAAACACACCCCATGCACAACTCCACCGGGGAAGGTGCCAGAAACGAGTTCTGTTGGTAGTTTTTACACTACTCCGGTAGGCAAGAGAAAGGCACCACAAAACTTGTTGTACCTGCTTTCTGGGCTGAGATGGGGAATAGCTGAATTTTGGACTCGGCTGGTGACAAAATGTTCCAAACACACCCCATGCACACCTCCACCGGGGAAGGTGCCAGAAACGAGTTCTGTTGGTAGTTTTTACACTACCCCGGTAGGCAGCTGAAAGGCACCACAAAACTTGTTCTACCTGCTTTCTGGGCTGAGATGGGGAATCGCTGAATTTTGGACTCGGCTGGTGACAAAATGTTCCAAACACACCCCATGCACAACTCCACCGGGGAAGGTGCCAGAAACGAGTTCTGTTGGTAGTTTTTACACTACCCCGGTAGGCAGCTGAAAGGCACCACAAAACTTGTTGTACCTGCTTTCTGGGCTGAGATGGGGAATCGCTGAATTTTGGACTCGGCTGGTGACAAAATGTTCCAAACACACCCCATGCACAACTCCACCGGGGAAGGTGCCAGAAACGAGTTCTGTTGGTAGTTTTTACACTACCCCGGTAGGCAGCTGAAAGGCACCACAAAACTTGTTCTACCTGCTTTCTGGGCTGAGATGGGGAACGGCTGAATTTTGGACTCGGCTGGTAACAAAATGTTCCAAACACACCCCATGCACAACTCCACCGGGGAAGGTGCCAGAAACGAGTTCTGTTGGTAGTTTTTACACTACCCCGGTAGGCAAGAGAAAGGCACCACAAAACATGTTCTACCTGCTTTCTGGGCTGAGATGGGGAATCGCTGAATTTTGGACTCGGCTGGTGACAAAATGTTCCAAACACACCCCATGCACAACTCCACCGGGGAAGGTGCCAGAAACGAGTTCTGTTGGTAGTTTTTACACTACTCCGGTAGGCAAGAGAAAGGCACCACAAAACTTGTTCTACCTGCTTTCTGGGCTGAGATGGGGAATCGCTGAATTTTGGACTCGGCTGGTGACAAAATGTTCCAAACACACCCCATGCACACCTCCACCGGGGAAGGTGCCAGAAACGAGTTCTGTTGGTAGTTTTTACACTACCCCGGTAGGCAAGAGAAAGGCACCACAAAACTTGCTCTACCTGCTTTCTGGGCTGAGATGGGGAATCGCTGAATTTTGGACTCGGCTGGTGACAAAATGTTCCAAACACACCCCATGCACAACTCCACCGGGGAAGGTGCCAGAAACGTGTTCTGTTGGTAGTTTTTACACTACTCCGGTAGGCAGCTGAAAGGCACCACAAACTTGTTCTACCTGCTTTCTGGGCTGAGATGGGGAATTGCTGAATTTTGGACTCGGCTGGTGACAAAATGTTCCAAACACACCCCATGCACAACTCCACCCGCAAAGGTGCCAGAAACGAGTTCTGTTGGTAGTTTTTACACTACCCCAGTAGGCAGCTGAAAGGCACCACAAAACTTGTTCTACCTGCTTTCTGGGCTGAGATGGGGAATCGCTGAATTTTGGACTCGGCTGGTGACAAATGTTCCAAACACACCCCATGCACAACTCCACCGGGGAAGGGGGGGGGGGGGGGGCCAGAAACGAGTTCTGTTGGTAGTTTTTACACTACCCCAGTAGGCAGCTGAAAGGCACCACAAAACTTGTTCTACCTGCTTTCTGGGCTGAGATGGGGAATCGCTGAATTTTGGACTCGGCTGGTGACAAAATGTTCCAAACACACCCCATGCACAACTCCACCGGGGAAGGTGCCAGAAACGAGTTCTGTTGGTAGTTTTTACACTACCCCCGGTAGGCAGCTGAAAGGCACCAAAAAACTTGTTCTACCTGCTTTCTGGGCTGAGATGGGGAATCGCTGAATTTTGGACTCGGCTGGTGACAAAATGTTCCAAACACACCCCATGCACAACTCCACCGGGGAAGGTGCCAGAAACGAGTTCTGTTGGTAGTTTTTACACTACTCCGGTAGGCAAGAGAAAGGCACCACAAAACTTGTTGTACCTGCTTTCTGGGCTGAGATGGGGAATAGCTGAATTTTGGACTCGGCTGGTGACAAAATGTTCCAAACACACCCCATGCACACCTCCACCGGGGAAGGTGCCAGAAACGAGTTCTGTTGGTAGTTTTTTACACTACCCCGGTAGGCAGCTGAAAGGCACCACAAAACTTGTTCTACCTGCTTTCTGGGCTGAGATGGGGAATCGCTGAATTTTGGACTCGGCTGGTGACAAAATGTTCCAAACACACCCCATGCACAACTCCACCGGGGAAGGTGCCAGAAACGAGTTCTGTTGGTAGTTTTTACACTACCCCCGGTAGGCAGCTGAAAGGCACCACAAAACTTGTTGTACCTGCTTTCTGGGCTGAGATGGGGAATCGCTGAATTTTGGACTCGGCTGGTGACAAAATGTTCCAAACACACCCCATGCACAACTCCACCGGGGAAGGTGCCAGAAACGAGTTCTGTTGGTAGTTTTTACACTACCCCGGTAGGCCAGCTGAAAGGCACCACAAAACTTGTTCTACCTGCTTTCTGGGCTGAGATGGGGAACGGCTGAATTTTGGACTCGGCTGGTAACAAAATGTTCCAAACACACCCCATGCACAACTCCACCGGGGAAGGTGCCAGAAACGAGTTCTGTTGGTAGTTTTTACACTACCCCGGTAGGCAAGAGAAAGGCACCACAAAACATGTTCTACCTGCTTTCTGGGCTGAGATGGGGAATCGCTGAATTTTGGACTCGGCTGGTGACAAAATGTTCCAAACACTCCACCGGGGAAGGTGCCAGAAACGAGTTCTGTTGGTAGTTTTTACACTACCCCGGTAGGCAGCTGAAAGGCACCACAAAACTTGTTCTACCTGCTTTCTGGGCTGAGATGGGGAATCGCTGAATTTTCGACTCGGCTGGTGACAAAATGTTCCAAACACACCCCATGCACAACTCCACCGGGGAAGGTGCCAGAAACGAGTTCTGTTGGTAGTTTTTACACTACCCCGGTAGGCAGCTGAAAGGCACCACAAAACTTGTTCTACCTGCTTTCTGGGCTGAGATGGGGAATCGCTGAATTTTCGACTCGGCTGGTGACAAAATGTTCCAAACACACCCCATGCACAACTCCACCGGGGAAGGTGCCAGAAACGTGTTCTGTTGGTAGTTTTTACACTACCCCGGTAGGCAAGAGAAAGGCACCACAAAACTTGTTCTACCTGCTTTCTGGGCTGAGATGGGGAATCGCTGAATTTTGGACTCGGCTGCTGACAAAATGTTCCAAACACACCCCATGCACAACTCCACCGGGGAAGGTGCCAGAAACGAGTTCTGTTGGTAGTTTTTACACTACCCCGGTAGGCAGCTGAAAGGCACCACAAAACTTGTTCTACCTGCTTTCTGGGCTGAGATGGGGAATCGCTGAATTTTGGACTCGGCTGGTGACAAAATGTTCCAAACACACCCCATGCACAACTCCACCGGGGAAGGTGCCAGAAACGAGTTCTGTTGGTAGTTTTTACACTACCCCGGTAGGCAGCTGAAAGGCACCACAAAACTTGTTCTACCTGCTTTCTGGGCTGAGATGGGGAATCGCTGAATTTTGGACTCGGCTGGTGACAAAATGTTCCAAACACACCCCATGCACAACTCCACCGGGGAAGGTGCCAGAAACGAGTTCTGTTGGTAGTTTTTACACTACCCCGGTAGGCAGCTGAAAGGCACCACAAAACTTGTTCTACCTGCTTTCTGGGCTGAGATGGGGAATCGCTGAATTTTGGACTCGGCTGGTGACAAAATGTTCCAAACACACCCCATGCACAACTCCACCGGGGAAGGTGCCAGAAACGAGTTCTGTTGGTAGTTTTTACACTACCCCGGTAGGCAGCTGAAAGGCACCACAAAACTTGTTCTACCTGCTTTCTGGGCTGAGATGGGGAATCGCTGAATTTTGGACTCGGCTGCTGACAAAATGTTCCAAACACACCCCATGCACAACTCCACCGGGGAAGGTGCCAGAAACGAGTTCCGTTGGTAGTTTTTACACTACCCCGGTAGGCAGCTGAAAGGCACCACAAAACTTGTTCTACCTGCTTTCTGGGCTGAGATGGAGAATCGCTGAATTTTGGACTCGGCTGGTGACAAAATGTTCCAAACACACCCCATGCACACCTCCACCGGGGAAGGTGCCAGAAACGAGTTCTGTTGGTAGTTTTTACACTACCCCGGTAGGCAGCTGAAAGGCACCACAAAACTTGTTCTACCTGCTTTCTGGGCTGAGATGGGGAATCGCTGAATTTTGGACTCGGCTGCTGACAAAATGTTCCAAACACACCCCATGCACAACTCCACCGGGGAAGGTGCCAGAAACGAGTTCTGTTGGTAGTTTTTACACTACCCCGGTAGGCAGCTGAAAGGCACCACAAAACTTGTTCTACCTGCTTTCTGGGCTGAGATGGGGAATCGCTGAATTTTGGACTCGGCTGGTGACAAAATGTTCCAAACACACCCCATGCACAACTCCACCGGGGAAGGTGCCAGAAACGAGTTCTGTTGGTAGTTTTTACACTACCCCGGTAGGCAGCTGAAAGGCACCACAAAACTTGTTCTACCTGCTTTCTGGGCTGAGATGGGGAATCGCTGAATTTTCGACTCGGCTGGTGACAAAATGTTCCAAACACACCCCATGCACAACTCCACCGGGGAAGGTGCCAGAAATGTGTTCTGTTGGTAGTTTTTACACTACCCCGGTAGGCAGCTGAAAGGCACCACAAAACTTGTTCTACCTGCTTTCTGGGCTGAGATGGGGAATCGCTGAATTTTGGACTCGGCTGGTGACAAAATGTTCCAAACACACCCCATGCACAACTCCACCGGGGAAGGTGCCAGAAAGGAGTTCTGTTGGTAGTTTTTACACTACCCCGGTAGGCAGCTGAAAGGCACCACAAAACTTGTTCTACCTGCTTTCTGGGCTGAGATGGGGAATCGCTGAATTTTGGACTCGGCTGGTGACAAAATGTTCCAAACACACCCCATGCACAACTCCACCGGGGAAGGTGCCAGAAACGAGTTCTGTTGGTAGTTTTTACGCTACCCCGGTAGGCACCTGAAAGGCACCACAAAACTTGTTCTACCTGCTTTCTGGGCTGAGATGGGGAATCGCTGAATTTTGGACTCGGCTGGTGACAAAATGTTCCAAACACACCCCATGCACAACTCCACCGGGGAAGGTGCCAGAAAGGAGTTCTGTTGGTAGTTTTTACACTACCCCGGTAGGCAGCTGAAAGGCACCACAAAACTTGTTCTACCTGCTTTCTGGGCTGAGATGGAGAATCGCTGAATTTTGGACTCGGCTGGTGACAAAATGTTCCAAACACACCCCATGCACACCTCCACCGGGGAAGGTGCCAGAAACGAGTTCTGTTGGTAGTTTTTACACTACCCCGGTAGGCAGCTGAAAGGCACCACAAAACTTGTTCTACCTGCTTTCTGGGCTGAGATGGGGAATCGCTGAATTTTGGACTCGGCTGGTGACAAAATGTTCCAAACACACCCCATGCACAACTCCACCGGGGAAGGTGCCAGAAACGAGTTCTGTTGGTAGTTTTTACACTACCCCGGTAGGCAGCTGAAAGGCACCACAAAACTTGTTCTACCTGCTTTCTGGGCTGAGATGGGGAATCGCTGAATTTTGGACTCGGCTGGTGACAAAATGTTCCAAACACACCCCATGCACAACTCCACCGGGGAAGGTGCCAGAAACGAGTTCTGTTGGTAGTTTTTACACTACCCCGGTAGGCAGCTGAAAGGCACCACAAAACTTGTTCTACCTGCTTTCTGGGCTGAGATGGGGAATCGCTGAATTTTCGACTCGGCTGGTGACAAAATGTTCCAAACACACCCCATGCACAACTCCACCGGGGAAGGTGCCAGAAACGTGTTCTGTTGGTAGTTTTTACACTACCCCGGTAGGCAAGAGAAAGGCACCACAAAACTTGTTCTACCTGCTTTCTGGGCTGAGATGGGGAATCGCTGAATTTTGGACTCGGCTGGTGACAAAATGTTCCAAACACACCCCATGCACAACTCCACCGGGGAAGGTGCCAGAAAGGAGTTCTGTTGGTAGTTTTTACACTACCCCGGTAGGCAGCTGAAAGGCACCACAAAACTTGTTCTACCTGCTTTCTGGGCTGAGATGGGGAATCGCTGAATTTTGGACTCGGCTGGTGACAAAATGTTCCAAACACACCCCATGCACAACTCCACCGGGGAAGGTGCCAGAAACGAGTTCTGTTGGTAGTTTTTACAGTACCCCGGTAGGCAGCTGAAAGGCACCACAAAACTTGTTCTACCTGCTTTCTGGGCTGAGATGGGGAATCGCTGAATTTTGGACTCGGCTGGTGACAAAATGTTCCAAACACACCCCATGCACAACTCCACCGGGGAAGGTGCCAGAAACGAGTTCTGTTGGTAGTTTTTACACTACCCCGGTAGGCAGCTGAAAGGCACCACAAAAGTTGTTCTACCTGCTTTCTGGGCTGAGATGGGGAATCGCTGAATTTTGGACTCGGCTGGTGACAAAATGTTCCAAACACACCCCATGCACAACTCCACCGGGGAAGGTGCCAGAAACGAGTTCTGTTGGTAGTTTTTACACTACCCCGGTAGGCAGCTGAAAGGCACCACAAAACTTGTTCTACCTGCTTTCTGGGCTGAGATGGGGAATCGCTGAATTTTGGACTCGGCTGGTGACAAAATGTTCCAAACACACCCCATGCACAACTCCACCGGGGAAGGTGTCAGAAACGAGTTCTGTTGGTAGTTTTTACACTACCCCGGTAGGCAGCTGAAAGGCACCACAAAACTTGTTCTACCTGCTTTCTGGGCTGAGATGGGGAATAGCTGAATTTTGGACTCGGCTGCTGACAAAATGTTCCAAACACACCCCATGCACAACTCCACCGGGGAAGGTGCCAGAAACGAGTTCTGTTGGTAGTTTTTACACTACCCCGGTAGGCAGCTGAAAGGCACCACAAAACTTGTTCTACCTGCTTTCTGGGCTGAGATGGGGAATCGCTGAATTTTGGACTCGGCTGGTGACAAAATGTTCCAAACACACCCCATGCACAACTCCACCGGGGAAGGTGCCAGAAACGAGTTCTGTTGGTAGTTTTTACACTACCCCGGTAGGCAGCTGAAAGGCACCACAAAACTTGTTCTACCTGCTTTCTGGGCTGAGATGGGGAATCGCTGAATTTTGGACTCGGCTGGTGACAAAATGTTCCAAACACACCCCATGCACAACTCCACCGGGGAAGGTGCCAGAAAGGAGTTCTGTTGGTAGTTTTTACACTACCCCGGTAGGCAGCTGAAAGGCACCACAAAACTTGTTCTACCTGCTTTCTGGGCTGAGATGGGGAATCGCTGAATTTTGGACTCGGCTGGTGACAAAATGTTCCAAACACACCCCATGCACAACTCCACCGGGGAAGGTGCCAGAAACGAGTTCTGTTGGTAGTTTTTACACTACCCCGGTAGGCAGCTGAAAGGCACCACAAAACTTGTTCTACCTGCTTTCTGGGCTGAGATGGGGAATCGCTGAATTTTGGACTCGGCTGGTGACAAAATGTTCCAAACACACCCCATGCACAACTCCACCGGGGAAGGTGCCAGAAACGAGTTCTGTTGGTAGTTTTTACACTACCCCGGTAGGCAGCTGAAAGGCACCACAAAACTTGTTCTACCTGCTTTCTGGGCTGAGATGGGGAATCGCTGAATTTTGGACTCGGCTGGTGACAAAATGTTCCAAACACACCCCATGCACAACTCCACCGGGGAAGGTGCCAGAAACGAGTTCTGTTGGTAGTTTTTACACTACCCCGGTAGGCAGCTGAAAGGCACCACAAAACTTGTTCTACCTGCTTTCTGGGCTGAGATGGGGAATCGCTGAATTTTCGACTCGGCTGGTGACAAAATGTTCCAAACACACCCCATGCACAACTCCACCGGGGAAGGTGCCAGAAACGAGTTCTGTTGGTAGTTTTTACACTACCCCGGTAGGCAGCTGAAAGGCACCACAAAACTTGTTCTACCTGCTTTCTGGGCTGAGATGGAGAACCGCTGAATTTTGGACTCGGATGGTGACAAAATGTTCCAAACACACCCCATGCACACCTCCACCGGGGAAGGTGCCAGAAACGAGTTCTGTTGGTAGTTTTTACACTACCCCGGTAGGCAGCTGAAAGGCACCACAAAACTTGTTCTACCTGCTTTCTGGGCTGAGATGGGGAATCGCTGAATTTTGGACTCGGCTGGTGACAAAATGTTCCAAACACACCCCATGCACAACTCCACCGGGGAAGGTGCCAGAAACGAGTTCTGTTGGTAGTTTTTACACTACCCCGGTAGGCAGCTGAAAGGCACCACAAAACTTGTTCTACCTGCTTTCTGGGCTGAGATGGGGAATCGCTGAATTTTGGACTCGGCTGGTGACAAAATGTTCCAAACACACCCCATGCACAACTCCACCGGGGAAGGTGCCAGAAACGAGTTCTGTTGGTAGTTTTTACACTACCCCGGTAGGCAGCTGAAAGGCACCACAAAACTTGTTCTACCTGCTTTCTGGGCTGAGATGGGGAATCGCTGAATTTTCGACTCGGCTGGTGACAAAATGTTCCAAACACACCCCATGCACAACTCCACCGGGGAAGGTGCCAGAAACGTGTTCTGTTGGTAGTTTTTACACTACCCCGGTAGGCAAGAGAAAGGCACCACAAAACTTGTTCTACCTGCTTTCTGGGCTGAGATGGGGAATCGCTGAATTTTGGACTCGGCTGGTGACAAAATGTTCCAAACACACCCCATGCACAACTCCACCGGGGAAGGTGCCAGAAAGGAGTTCTGTTGGTAGTTTTTACACTACCCCGGTAGGCAGCTGAAAGGCACCACAAAACTTGTTCTACCTGCTTTCTGGGCTGAGATGGGGAATCGCTGAATTTTGGACTCGGCTGGTGACAAAATGTTCCAAACACACCCCATGCACAACTCCACCGGGGAAGGTGCCAGAAACGAGTTCTGTTGGTAGTTTTTACAGTACCCCGGTAGGCAGCTGAAAGGCACCACAAAACTTGTTCTACCTGCTTTCTGGGCTGAGATGGGGAATCGCTGAATTTTGGACTCGGCTGGTGACAAAATGTTCCAAACACACCCCATGCACAACTCCACCGGGGAAGGTGCCAGAAAGGAGTTCTGTTGGTAGTTTTTACACTACCCCGGTAGGCAGCTGAAAGGCACCACAAAACTTGTTCTACCTGCTTTCTGGGCTGAGATGGGGAATCGCTGAATTTTGGACTCGGCTGGTGACAAAATG
Organism: Falco biarmicus; assembly: GCF_023638135.1. NCBI lineage: Eukaryota > Metazoa > Chordata > Aves > Falconiformes > Falconidae > Falco > Falco biarmicus. The sequence goes on along the minus strand of NW_026611837.1, from coordinate 26,451 downwards.
TTCCAAACACACCCCATGCACAACTCCACCGGGGAAGGTGCCAGAAACGAGTTCTGTTGGTAGTTTTTACACTACCCCGGTAGGCAGCTGAAAGGCACCACAAAACTTGTTCTACCTGCTTTCTGGGCTGAGATGGGGAATCGCTGAATTTTGGACTCGGCTGGTGACAAAATGTTCCAAACACACCCCATGCACAACTCCACCGGGGAAGGTGTCAGAAACGAGTTCTGTTGGTAGTTTTTACACTACCCCGGTAGGCAGCTGAAAGGCACCACAAAACTTGTTCTACCTGCTTTCTGGGCTGAGATGGGGAATAGCTGAATTTTGGACTCGGCTGCTGACAAAATGTTCCAAACACACCCCATGCACAACTCCACCGGGGAAGGTGCCAGAAACGAGTTCTGTTGGTAGTTTTTACACTACCCCGGTAGGCAGCTGAAAGGCACCACAAAACTTGTTCTACCTGCTTTCTGGGCTGAGATGGGGAATCGCTGAATTTTGGACTCGGCTGGTGACAAAATGTTCCAAACACACCCCATGCACAACTCCACCGGGGAAGGTGCCAGAAACGAGTTCTGTTGGTAGTTTTTACACTACCCCGGTAGGCAGCTGAAAGGCACCACAAAACTTGTTCTACCTGCTTTCTGGGCTGAGATGGGGAATCGCTGAATTTTGGACTCGGCTGGTGACAAAATGTTCCAAACACACCCCATGCACAACTCCACCGGGGAAGGTGCCAGAAAGGAGTTCTGTTGGTAGTTTTTACACTACCCCGGTAGGCAGCTGAAAGGCACCACAAAACTTGTTCTACCTGCTTTCTGGGCTGAGATGGGGAATCGCTGAATTTTGGACTCGGCTGGTGACAAAATGTTCCAAACACACCCCATGCACAACTCCACCGGGGAAGGTGCCAGAAACGAGTTCTGTTGGTAGTTTTTACACTACCCCGGTAGGCAGCTGAAAGGCACCACAAAACTTGTTCTACCTGCTTTCTGGGCTGAGATGGGGAATCGCTGAATTTTGGACTCGGCTGGTGACAAAATGTTCCAAACACACCCCATGCACACCTCCACCGGGGAAGGTGCCAGAAACGAGTTCTGTTGGTAGTTTTTACACTACCCCGGTAGGCAGCTGAAAGGCACCACAAAACTTGTTCTACCTGCTTTCTGGGCTGAGATGGGGAATCGCTGAATTTTGGACTCGGCTGGTGACAAAATGTTCCAAACACACCCCATGCACAACTCCACCGGGGAAGGTGCCAGAAACGAGTTCTGTTGGTAGTTTTTACACTACCCCGGTAGGCAGCTGAAAGGCACCACAAAACTTGTTCTACCTGCTTTCTGGGCTGAGATGGGGAATCGCTGAATTTTCGACTCGGCTGGTGACAAAATGTTCCAAACACACCCCATGCACAACTCCACCGGGGAAGGTGCCAGAAACGAGTTCTGTTGGTAGTTTTTACACTACCCCGGTAGGCAGCTGAAAGGCACCACAAAACTTGTTCTACCTGCTTTCTGGGCTGAGATGGAGAACCGCTGAATTTTGGACTCGGCTGGTGACAAAATGTTCCAAACACACCCCATGCACACCTCCACCGGGGAAGGTGCCAGAAACGAGTTCTGTTGGTAGTTTTTACACTACCCCGGTAGGCAGCTGAAAGGCACCACAAAACTTGTTCTACCTGCTTTCTGGGCTGAGATGGGGAATCGCTGAATTTTGGACTCGGCTGGTGACAAAATGTTCCAAACACACCCCATGCACAACTCCACCGGGGAAGGTGCCAGAAACGAGTTCTGTTGGTAGTTTTTACACTACCCCGGTAGGCAGCTGAAAGGCACCACAAAACTTGTTCTACCTGCTTTCTGGGCTGAGATGGGGAATCGCTGAATTTTGGACTCGGCTGGTGACAAAATGTTCCAAACACACCCCATGCACAACTCCACCGGGGAAGGTGCCAGAAACGAGTTCTGTTGGTAGTTTTTACACTACCCCGGTAGGCAAGAGAAAGGCACCACAAAACTTGTTCTACCTGCTTTCTGGGCTGAGATGGGGAATCGCTGAATTTTGGACTCGGCTGGTGACAAAATGTTCCAAACACACCCCATGCACAACTCCACCGGGGAAGGTGCCAGAAACGAGTTCTGTTGGTAGTTTTTACACTACCCCGGTAGGCAGCTGAAAGGCACCACAAAACTTGTTCTACCTGCTTTCTGGGCTGAGATGGGGAATCGCTGAATTTTGGACTCGGCTGGTGACAAAATGTTCCAAACACACCCCATGCACAACTCCACCGGGGAAGGTGCCAGAAACGAGTTCTGTTGGTAGTTTTTACAGTACCCCGGTAGGCAGCTGAAAGGCACCACAAAACTTGTTCTACCTGCTTTCTGGGCTGAGATGGGGAATCGCTGAATTTTGGACTCGGCTGGTGACAAAATGTTCCAAACACACCCCATGCACAACTCCACCGGGGAAGGTGTCAGAAACGAGTTCTGTTGGTAGTTTTTACACTACCCCGGTAGGCAGCTGAAAGGCACCACAAAACTTGTTCTACCTGCTTTCTGGGCTGAGATGGGGAATAGCTGAATTTTGGACTCGGCTGCTGACAAAATGTTCCAAACACACCCCATGCACAACTCCATCGGGGAAGGTGCCAGAAACGAGTTCTGTTGGTAGTTTTTACACTACCCCGGTAGGCAGCTGAAAGGCACCACAAAACTTGTTCTACCTGCTTTCTGGGCTGAGATGGGGAATCGCTGAATTTTGGACTCGGCTGGTGACAAAATGTTCCAAACACACCCCATGCACAACTCCACCGGGGAAGGTGCCAGAAACGAGTTCTGTTGGTAGTTTTTACACTACCCCGGTAGGCAGCTGAAAGGCACCACAAAACTTGTTCTACCTGCTTTCTGGGCTGAGATGGGGAATCGCTGAATTTTGGACTCGGCTGGTGACAAAATGTTCCAAACACACCCCATGCACAACTCCACCGGGGAAGGTGCCAGAAACGAGTTCTGTTGGTAGTTTTTACACTACCCCGGTAGGCAGCTGAAAGGCACCACAAAACTTGTTCTACCTGCTTTCTGGGCTGAGATGGGGAATCGCTGAATTTTGGACTCGGCTGGTGACAAAATGTTCCAAACACACCCCATGCACAACTCCACCGGGGAAGGTGCCAGAAACGAGTTCTGTTGGTAGTTTTTACACTACCCCGGTAGGCAGCTGAAAGGCACCACAAAACTTGTTGTACCTGCTTTCTGGGCTGAGATGGGGAATCGCTGAATTTTGGACTCGGCTGGTGACAAAATGTTCCAAACACACCCCATGCACAACTCCACCGGGGAAGGTGCCAGAAACGAGTTCTGTTGGTAGTTTTTACACTACCCCGGTAGGCAAGAGAAAGGCACCACAAAACTTGTTCTACCTGCTTTCTGGGCTGAGATGGGGAATCGCTGAATTTTGGACTCGGCTGGTGACAAAATGTTCCAAACACACCCCATGCACAACTCCACCGGGGAAGGTGCCAGAAACGAGTTCTGTTGGTAGTTTTTACACTACCCCGGTAGGCAGCTGAAAGGCACCACAAAACTTGTTCTACCTGCTTTCTGGGCTGAGATGGGGAATCGCTGAATTTTGGACTCGGCTGGTGACAAAATGTTCCAAACACACCCCATGCACAACTCCACCGGGGAAGGTGCCAGAAACGAGTTCTGTTGGTAGTTTTTACAGTACCCCGGTAGGCAGCTGAAAGGCACCACAAAACTTGTTCTACCTGCTTTCTGGGCTGAGATGGGGAATCGCTGAATTTTGGACTCGGCTGCTGACAAAATGTTCCAAACACACCCCATGCACAACTCCACCGGGGAAGGTGCCAGAAACGAGTTCTGTTGGTAGTTTTTACACTACCCCGGTAGGCAGCTGAAAGGCACCACAAAACTTGTTCTACCTGCTTTCTGGGCTGAGATGGGGAATCGCTGAATTTTGGACTCGGCTGGTGACAAAATGTTCCAAACACACCCCATGCACAACTCCACCGGGGAAGGTGCCAGAAACGAGTTCTGTTGGTAGTTTTTACACTACCCCGGTAGGCAGCTGAAAGGCACCACAAAACTTGTTCTACCTGCTTTCTGGGCTGAGATGGGGAATCGCTGAATTTTGGACTCGGCTGGTGACAAAATGTTCCAAACACACCCCATGCACAACTCCACCGGGGAAGGTGCCAGAAACGAGTTCTCTTGGTAGTTTTTACACTACCCCGGTAGGCAGCTGAAAGGCACCACAAAACTTGTTCTACCTGCTTTCTGGGCTGAGATGGGGAATCGCTGAATTTTGGACTCGGCTGGTGACAAAATGTTCCAAACACACCCCATGCACAACTCCACCGGGGAAGGTGCCAGAAACGAGTTCTGTTGGTAGTTTTTACACTACCCCGGTAGGCAGCTGAAAGGCACCACAAAACTTGTTCTACCTGCTTTCTGGGCTGAGATGGGGAATCGCTGAATTTTGGACTCGGCTGGTGACAAAATGTTCCAAACACACCCCATGCACAACTCCACCGGGGAAGGTGCCAGAAACGAGTTCTGTTGGTAGTTTTTACACTACCCCGGTAGGCAGCTGAAAGGCACCACAAAACTTGTTGTACCTGCTTTCTGGGCTGAGATGGGGAATCGCTGAATTTTGGACTCGGCTGCTGACAAAATGTTCCAAACACACCCCATGCACACCTCCACCGGGGAAGGTGCCAGAAACGAGTTCTGTTGGTAGTTTTTACACTACCCCGGTAGGCAGCTGAAAGGCACCACAAAACTTGTTCTACCTGCTTTCTGGGCTGAGATGGGGAATCGCTGAATTTTGGACTCGGCTGGTGACAAAATGTTCCAAACACACCCCATGCACAACTCCACCGGGGAAGGTGCCAGAAACGAGTTCTGTTGGTAGTTTTTACACTACCCCGGTAGGCAGCTGAAAGGCACCACAAAACTTGTTCTACCTGCTTTCTGGGCTGAGATGGGGAATCGCTGAATTTTGGACTCGGCTGGTGACAAAATGTTCCAAACACACCCCATGCACAACTCCACCGGGGAAGGTGCCAGAAACGAGTTCTGTGGGTAGTTTTTACACTACCCCGGTAGGCAGCTGAAAGGCACCACAAAACTTGTTCTACCTGCTTTCTGGGCTGAGATGGGGAATCGCTGAATTTTGGACTCGGCTGGTGACAAAATGTTCCAAACACACCCCATGCACAACTCCACCGGGGAAGGTGCCAGAAACGAGTTCTGTTGGTAGTTTTTACACTACCCCGGTAGGCAGCTGAAAGGCACCACAAAACTTGTTCTACCTGCTTTCTGGGCTGAGATGGGGAATCGCTGAATTTTGGACTCGGCTGGTGACAAAATGTTCCAAACACACCCCATGCACAACTCCACCGGGGAAGGTGCCAGAAACGAGTTCTGTTGGTAGTTTTTACACTACCCCGGTAGGCAGCTGAAAGGCACCACAAAACTTGTTCTACCTGCTTTCTGGGCTGAGATGGGGAATCGCTGAATTTTGGACTCGGCTGGTGACAAAATGTTCCAAACACACCCCATGCACAACTCCACCGGGGAAGGTGCCAGAAACGAGTTCTGTTGGTAGTTTTTACACTACCCCGGTAGGCAGCTGAAAGGCACCACAAAACTTGTTCTACCTGCTTTCTGGGCTGAGATGGGGAATCGCTGAATTTTGGACTCGGCTGGTGACAAAATGTTCCAAACACACCCCATGCACAACTCCACCGGGGAAGGTGCCAGAAACGAGTTCTGTTGGTAGTTTTTACACTACCCCGGTAGGCAGCTGAAAGGCACCACAAAACTTGTTCTACCTGCTTTCTGGGCTGAGATGGGGAACAGCTGAATTTTGGACTCGGCTGCTGACAAAATGTTCCAAACACACCCCATGCACAACTCCACCGGGGAAGGTGCCAGAAACGAGTTCTGTTGGTAGTTTTTACACTACCCCGGTAGGCAGCTGAAAGGCACCACAAAACTTGTTCTACCTGCTTTCTGGGCTGAGATGGGGAATCGCTGAATTTTGGACTCGGCTGGTGACAAAATGTTCCAAACACACCCCATGCACAACTCCACCGGGGAAGGTGCCAGAAACGAGTTCTGTTGGTAGTTTTTACACTACCCCGGTAGGCAAGAGAAAGGCACCACAAAACTTGTTGTACCTGCTTTCTGGGCTGAGATGGGGAATCGCTGAATTTTGGACTCGGCTGCTGACAAAATGTTCCAAACACACCCCATGCACAACTCCACCGGGGAAGGTGCCAGAAACGTGTTCTGTTGGTAGTTTTTACACTACCCCGGTAGGCAAGAGAAAGGCACCACAAAACTTGTTCTACCTGCTTTCTGGGCTGAGATGGGGAATCGCTGAATTTTGGACTCGGCTGGTGACAAAATGTTCCAAACACACCCCATGCTCAGCTCCACCGGCAAAGGTGCCAGAAAGGAGTTCTGTTGGTAGTTTTTACACTACCCCGGTAGGCAGCTGAAAGGCACCACAAAACTTGTTCTACCTGCTTTCTGGGCTGAGATGGGGAATCGCTGAATTTTGGACTCGGCTGGTGACAAAATGTTCCAAACACACCCCATGCACAACTCCACCGGCAAAGGTGCCAGAAACGAGTTCTGTTGGTAGTTTTTACACTACCCCGGTAGGCAAGAGAAAGGCACCACAAAACTTGTTCTACCTGCTTTCTGGGCTAGAGTCTGTGAACAGCTGAGTTTTGGACTCGGCTGGTGACAAAATGTTCCAAACACACCCCATGCACAACTCCACCGGGGAAGGTGCCAGAAACGAGTTCTGTTGGTAGTTTTTACACTACCCCGGTAGGCAGCTGAAAGGCACCACAAAACTTGTTCTACCTGCTTTCTGGGCTGAGATGGGGAATCGCTGAATTTTGGACTCGGCTGGTGACAAAATGTTCCAAACACACCCCATGCACAACTCCACCGGGGAAGGTGCCAGAAACGAGTTCTGTTGGTAGTTTTTACACTACCCCGGTAGGCAGCTGAAAGGCACCACAAAACTTGTTCTACCTGCTTTCTGGGCTGAGATGGGGAATCGCTGAATTTTGGACTCGGCTGGTGACAAAATGTTCCAAACACACCCCATGCACAACTCCACCGGGGAAGGTGCCAGAAACGAGTTCTGTTGGTAGTTTTTACACTACCCCGGTAGGCAGCTGAAAGGCACCACAAAACTTGTTCTACCTGCTTTCTGGGCTGAGATGGGGAATCGCTGAATTTTGGACTCGGCTGGTGACAAAATGTTCCAAACACACCCCATGCACAACTCCACCGGGGAAGGTGCCAGAAACGAGTTCTGTTGGTAGTTTTTACACTACCCCGGTAGGCAGCTGAAAGGCACCACAAAACTTGTTCTACCTGCTTTCTGGGCTGAGATGGGGAATCGCTGAATTTTGGACTCGGCTGGTGACAAAATGTTCCAAACACACCCCATGCACAACTCCACCGGGGAAGGTGCCAGAAACGAGTTCTGTTGGTAGTTTTTACACTACCCCGGTAGGCAGCTGAAAGGCACCACAAAACTTGTTCTACCTGCTTTCTGGGCTGAGATGGGGAACAGCTGAATTTTGGACTCGGCTGCTGACAAAATGTTCCAAACACACCCCATGCACAACTCCACCGGGGAAGGTGCCAGAAACGAGTTCTGTTGGTAGTTTTTACACTACCCCGGTAGGCAGCTGAAAGGCACCACAAAACTTGTTCTACCTGCTTTCTGGGCTGAGATGGGGAATCGCTGAATTTTGGACTCGGCTGGTGACAAAATGTTCCAAACACACCCCATGCACAACTCCACCGGGGAAGGTGCCAGAAACGAGTTCTGTTGGTAGTTTTTACACTACCCCGGTAGGCAAGAGAAAGGCACCACAAAACTTGTTGTACCTGCTTTCTGGGCTGAGATGGGGAATCGCTGAATTTTGGACTCGGCTGGTGACAAAATGTTCCAAACACACCCCATGCTCAGCTCCACCGGCAAAGGTGCCAGAAAGGAGTTCTGTTGGTAGTTTTTACACTACCCCGGTAGGCAGCTGAAAGGCACCACAAAACTTGTTCTACCTGCTTTCTGGGCTGAGATGGGGAATCGCTGAATTTTGGACTCGGCTGGTGACAAAATGTTCCAAACACACCCCATGCACAACTCCACCGGCAAAGGTGCCAGAAACGAGTTCTGTTGGTAGTTTTTACACTACCCCGGTAGGCAAGAGAAAGGCACCACAAAACTTGTTCTACCTGCTTTCTGGGCTGAGATGGGGAATCGCTGAATTTTGGACTCGGCTGGTGACAAAATGTTCCAAACACACCCCATGCACAACTCCACCGGGGAAGGTGCCAGAAACGAGTTCTGTTGGTAGTTTTTACACTACCCCGGTAGGCAGCTGAAAGGCACCACAAAACTTGTTCTACCTGCTTTCTGGGCTGAGATGGGGAATCGCTGAATTTTGGACTCGGCTGGTGACAAAATGTTCCAAACACACCCCATGCACAACTCCACCGGGGAAGGTGCCAGAAACGAGTTCTGTTGGTAGTTTTTACACTACCCCGGTAGGCAGCTGAAAGGCACCACAAAACTTGTTCTACCTGCTTTCTGGGCTGAGATGGGGAATCGCTGAATTTTGGACTCGGCTGGTGACAAAATGTTCCAAACACACCCCATGCACACCTCCACCGGGGAAGGTGCCAGAAACGAGTTCTGTTGGTAGTTTTTACACTACCCCGGTAGGCAGCTGAAAGGCACCACAAAACTTGTTCTACCTGCTTTCTGGGCTGAGATGGGGAATCGCTGAATTTTGGACTCGGCTGGTGACAAAATGTTCCAAACACACCCCATGCACAACTCCACCGGGGAAGGTGCCAGAAACGAGTTCTGTTGGTAGTTTTTACACTACCCCGGTAGGCAGCTGAAAGGCACCACAAAACTTGTTCTACCTGCTTTCTGGGCTGAGATGGGGAATCGCTGAATTTTCGACTCGGCTGGTGACAAAATGTTCCAAACACACCCCATGCACAACTCCACCGGGGAAGGTGCCAGAAACGAGTTCTGTTGGTAGTTTTTACACTACCCCGGTAGGCAGCTGAAAGGCACCACAAAACTTGTTCTACCTGCTTTCTGGGCTGAGATGGAGAATCGCTGAATTTTGGACTCGGCTGGTGACAAAATGTTCCAAACACACCCCATGCACACCTCCACCGGGGAAGGTGCCAGAAACGAGTTCTGTTGGTAGTTTTTACACTACCCCGGTAGGCAGCTGAAAGGCACCACAAAACTTGTTCTACCTGCTTTCTGGGCTGAGATGGGGAATCGCTGAATTTTGGACTCGGCTGGTGACAAAATGTTCCAAACACACCCCATGCACAACTCCACCGGGGAAGGTGCCAGAAACGAGTTCTGTTGGTAGTTTTTACACTACCCCGGTAGGCAGCTGAAAGGCACCACAAAACTTGTTCTACCTGCTTTCTGGGCTGAGATGGGGAATCGCTGAATTTTGGACTCGGCTGGTGACAAAATGTTCCAAACACACCCCATGCACAACTCCACCGGGGAAGGTGCCAGAAACGAGTTCTGTTGGTAGTTTTTACACTACCCCGGTAGGCAGCTGAAAGGCACCACAAAACTTGTTCTACCTGCTTTCTGGGCTGAGATGGGGAATCGCTGAATTTTGGACTCGGCTGGTGACAAAATGTTCCAAACACACCCCATGCACAACTCCACCGGGGAAGGTGCCAGAAACGAGTTCTGTTGGTAGTTTTTACACTACCCCGGTAGGCAGCTGAAAGGCACCACAAAACTTGTTGTACCTGCTTTCTGGGCTGAGATGGGGAATCGCTGAATTTTGGACTCGGCTGCTGACAAAATGTTCCAAACACACCCCATGCACACCTCCACCGGGGAAGGTGCCAGAAACGAGTTCTGTTGGTAGTTTTTACACTACCCCGGTAGGCAGCTGAAAGGCACCACAAAACTTGTTCTACCTGCTTTCTGGGCTGAGATGGGGAATCGCTGAATTTTGGACTCGGCTGGTGACAAAATGTTCCAAACACACCCCATGCACAACTCCACCGGGGAAGGTGCCAGAAACGAGTTCTGTTGGTAGTTTTTACACTACCCCGGTAGGCAGCTGAAAGGCACCACAAAACTTGTTCTACCTGCTTTCTGGGCTGAGATGGGGAATCGCTGAATTTTGGACTCGGCTGGTGACAAAATGTTCCAAACACACCCCATGCACAACTCCACCGGGGAAGGTGCCAGAAACGAGTTCTGTGGGTAGTTTTTACACTACCCCGGTAGGCAGCTGAAAGGCACCACAAAACTTGTTCTACCTGCTTTCTGGGCTGAGATGGGGAATCGCTGAATTTTGGACTCGGCTGGTGACAAAATGTTCCAAACACACCCCATGCACAACTCCACCGGGGAAGGTGCCAGAAACGAGTTCTGTTGGTAGTTTTTACACTACCCCGGTAGGCAGCTGAAAGGCACCACAAAACTTGTTCTACCTGCTTTCTGGGCTGAGATGGGGAATCGCTGAATTTTGGACTCGGCTGGTGACAAAATGTTCCAAACACACCCCATGCACAACTCCACCGGGGAAGGTGCCAGAAACGAGTTCTGTTGGTAGTTTTTACACTACCCCGGTAGGCAGCTGAAAGGCACCACAAAACTTGTTCTACCTGCTTTCTGGGCTGAGATGGGGAATCGCTGAATTTTGGACTCGGCTGGTGACAAAATGTTCCAAACACACCCCATGCACAACTCCACCGGGGAAGGTGCCAGAAACGAGTTCTGTTGGTAGTTTTTACACTACCCCGGTAGGCAGCTGAAAGGCACCACAAAACTTGTTCTACCTGCTTTCTGGGCTGAGATGGGGAATCGCTGAATTTTGGACTCGGCTGGTGACAAAATGTTCCAAACACACCCCATGCACAACTCCACCGGGGAAGGTGCCAGAAACGAGTTCTGTTGGTAGTTTTTACACTACCCCGGTAGGCAGCTGAAAGGCACCACAAAACTTGTTCTACCTGCTTTCTGGGCTGAGATGGGGAACAGCTGAATTTTGGACTCGGCTGCTGACAAAATGTTCCAAACACACCCCATGCACAACTCCACCGGGGAAGGTGCCAGAAACGAGTTCTGTTGGTAGTTTTTACACTACCCCGGTAGGCAGCTGAAAGGCACCACAAAACTTGTTCTACCTGCTTTCTGGGCTGAGATGGGGAATCGCTGAATTTTGGACTCGGCTGGTGACAAAATGTTCCAAACACACCCCATGCACAACTCCACCGGGGAAGGTGCCAGAAACGAGTTCTGTTGGTAGTTTTTACACTACCCCGGTAGGCAAGAGAAAGGCACCACAAAACTTGTTGTACCTGCTTTCTGGGCTGAGATGGGGAATCGCTGAATTTTGGACTCGGCTGCTGACAAAATGTTCCAAACACACCCCATGCACAACTCCACCGGGGAAGGTGCCAGAAACGTGTTCTGTTGGTAGTTTTTACACTACCCCGGTAGGCAAGAGAAAGGCACCACAAAACTTGTTCTACCTGCTTTCTGGGCTGAGATGGGGAATCGCTGAATTTTGGACTCGGCTGGTGACAAAATGTTCCAAACACACCCCATGCTCAGCTCCACCGGCAAAGGTGCCAGAAAGGAGTTCTGTTGGTAGTTTTTACACTACCCCGGTAGGCAGCTGAAAGGCACCACAAAACTTGTTCTACCTGCTTTCTGGGCTGAGATGGGGAATCGCTGAATTTTGGACTCGGCTGGTGACAAAATGTTCCAAACACACCCCATGCACAACTCCACCGGCAAAGGTGCCAGAAACGAGTTCTGTTGGTAGTTTTTACACTACCCCGGTAGGCAGCTGAAAGGCACCACAAAACTTGTTCTACCTGCTTTCTGGGCTAGAGTCTGTGAACAGCTGAGTTTTGGACTCGGCTGGTGACAAAATGTTCCAAACACACCCCATGCACAACTCCACCGGGGAAGGTGCCAGAAACGAGTTCTGTTGGTAGTTTTTACACTACCCCGGTAGGCAGCTGAAAGGCACCACAAAACTTGTTGTACCTGCTTTCTGGGCTGAGATGGGGAATCGCTGAATTTTGGACTCGGCTGGTGACAAAATGTTCCAAACACACCCCATGCACAACTCCACCGGGGAAGGTGCCAGAAACGAGTTCTGTTGGTAGTTTTTACACTACCCCGGTAGGCAGCTGAAAGGCACCACAAAACTTGTTCTACCTGCTTTCTGGGCTGAGATGGGGAATCGCTGAATTTTGGACTCGGCTGGTGACAAAATGTTCCAAACACACCCCATGCACAACTCCACCGGGGAAGGTGCCAGAAACGAGTTCTCTTGGTAGTTTTTACACTACCCCGGTAGGCAGCTGAAAGGCACCACAAAACTTGTTCTACCTGCTTTCTGGGCTGAGATGGGGAATCGCTGAATTTTGGACTCGGCTGGTGACAAAATGTTCCAAACACACCCCATGCACAACTCCACCGGGGAAGGTGCCAGAAACGAGTTCTGTTGGTAGTTTTTACACTACCCCGGTAGGCAGCTGAAAGGCACCACAAAACTTGTTCTACCTGCTTTCTGGGCTGAGATGGGGAACAGCTGAATTTTGGACTCGGCTGCTGACAAAATGTTCCAAACACACCCCATGCACAACTCCACCGGGGAAGGTGCCAGAAACGAGTTCTGTTGGTAGTTTTTACACTACCCCGGTAGGCAGCTGAAAGGCACCACAAAACTTGTTCTACCTGCTTTCTGGGCTGAGATGGGGAATCGCTGAATTTTGGACTCGGCTGGTGACAAAATGTTCCAAACACACCCCATGCACAACTCCACCGGGGAAGGTGCCAGAAACGAGTTCTGTTGGTAGTTTTTACACTACCCCGGTAGGCAAGAGAAAGGCACCACAAAACTTGTTGTACCTGCTTTCTGGGCTGAGATGGGGAATCGCTGAATTTTGGACTCGGCTGCTGACAAAATGTTCCAAACACACCCCATGCACAACTCCACCGGGGAAGGTGCCAGAAACGTGTTCTGTTGGTAGTTTTTACACTACCCCGGTAGGCAAGAGAGAGGCACCACAAAACTTGTTCTACCTGCTTTCTGGGCTGAGATGGGGAATCGCTGAATTTTGGACTCGGCTGGTGACAAAATGTTCCAAACACACCCCATGCTCAGCTCCACCGGCAAAGGTGCCAGAAAGGAGTTCTGTTGGTAGTTTTTACACTACCCCGGTAGGCAGCTGAAAGGCACCACAAAACTTGTTCTACCTGCTTTCTGGGCTGAGATGGGGAATCGCTGAATTTTGGACTCGGCTGGTGACAAAATGTTCCAAACACACCCCATGCACAACTCCACCGGCAAAGGTGCCAGAAACGAGTTCTGTTGGTAGTTTTTACACTACCCCGGTAGGCAAGAGAAAGGCACCACAAAACTTGTTCTACCTGCTTTCTGGGCTGAGATGGGGAATCGCTGAATTTTGGACTCGGCTGGTGACAAAATGTTCCAAACACACCCCATGCACAACTCCACCGGGGAAGGTGCCAGAAACGAGTTCTGTTGGTAGTTTTTACACTACCCCGGTAGGCAGCTGAAAGGCACCACAAAACTTGTTCTACCTGCTTTCTGGGCTGAGATGGGGAATCGCTGAATTTTGGACTCGGCTGGTGACAAAATGTTCCAAACACACCCCATGCACACCTCCACCGGGGAAGGTGCCAGAAACGAGTTCTGTTGGTAGTTTTTACACTACCCCGGTAGGCAGCTGAAAGGCACCACAAAACTTGTTCTACCTGCTTTCTGGGCTGAGATGGGGAACAGCTGAATTTTGGACTCGGCTGCTGACAAAATGTTCCAAACACACCCCATGCACAACTCCACCGGGGAAGGTGCCAGAAACGAGTTCTGTTGGTAGTTTTTACACTACCCCGGTAGGCAGCTGAAAGGCACCACAAAACTTGTTCTACCTGCTTTCTGGGCTGAGATGGGGAATCGCTGAATTTTGGACTCGGCTGGTGACAAAATGTTCCAAACACACCCCATGCACAACTCCACCGGGGAAGGTGCCAGAAACGAGTTCTGTTGGTAGTTTTTACACTACCCCGGTAGGCAAGAGAAAGGCACCACAAAACTTGTTGTACCTGCTTTCTGGGCTGAGATGGGGAATCGCTGAATTTTGGACTCTGCTGCTGACAAAATGTTCCAAACACACCCCATGCACAACTCCACCGGGGAAGGTGCCAGAAACGTGTTCTGTTGGTAGTTTTTACACTACCCCGGTAGGCAAGAGAAAGGCACCACAAAACTTGTTCTACCTGCTTTCTGGGCTGAGATGGGGAATCGCTGAATTTTGGACTCGGCTGGTGACAAAATGTTCCAAACACACCCCATGCTCAGCTCCACCGGCAAAGGTGCCAGAAAGGAGTTCTGTTGGTAGTTTTTACACTACCCCGGTAGGCAGCTGAAAGGCACCACAAAACTTGTTCTACCTGCTTTCTGGGCTGAGATGGGGAATCGCTGAATTTTGGACTCGGCTGGTGACAAAATGTTCCAAACACACCCCATGCACAACTCCACCGGCAAAGGTGCCAGAAACGAGTTCTGTTGGTAGTTTTTACACTACCCCCGGTAGGCAAGAGAAAGGCACCACAAAACTTGTTCTACCTGCTTTCTGGGCTGAGATGGGGAATCGCTGAATTTTGGACTCGGCTGGTGACAAAATGTTCCAAACACACCCCATGCACAACTCCACCGGGGAAGGTGCCAGAAACGAGTTCTGTTGGTAGTTTTTACACTACCCCCGGTAGGCAGCTGAAAGGCACCACAAAACTTGTTCTACCTGCTTTCTGGGCTGAGATGGGGAATCGCTGAATTTTGGACTCGGCTGGTGACAAAATGTTCCAAACACACCCCATGCACACCTCCACCGGGGAAGGTGCCAGAAACGAGTTCTGTTGGTAGTTTTTACACTACCCCCGGTAGGCAAGAGAAAGGCACCACAAAACTTGTTCTACCTGCTTTCTGGGCTGAGATGGGGAATCGCTGAATTTTGGACTCGGCTGGTGACAAAATGTTCCAAACACACCCCATGCACAACTCCACCGGGGAAGGTGCCAGAAACGAGTTCTGTTGGTAGTTTTTACACTACCCCGGTAGGCAGCTGAAAGGCACCACAAAACTTGTTCTACCTGCTTTCTGGGCTGAGATGGGGAATCGCTGAATTTTGGACTCGGCTGGTGACAAAATGTTCCAAACACACCCCATGCACAACTCCACCGGGGAAGGTGCCAGAAACGAGTTCTGTTGGTAGTTTTTACACTACCCCGGTAGGCAGCTGAAAGGCACCACAAAACTTGTTCTACCTGCTTTCTGGGCTGAGATGGAGAATCGCTGAATTTTGGACTCGGCTGGTGACAAAATGTTCCAAACACACCCCATGCACACCTCCACCGGGGAAGGTGCCAGAAACGAGTTCTGTTGGTAGTTTTTACACTACCCCGGTAGGCAGCTGAAAGGCACCACAAAACTTGTTCTACCTGCTTTCTGGGCTGAGATGGGGAATCGCTGAATTTTGGACTCGGCTGGTGACAAAATGTTCCAAACACACCCCATGCACAACTCCACCGGGGAAGGTGCCAGAAACGAGTTCTCTTGGTAGTTTTTACACTACCCCCGGTAGGCAGCTGAAAGGCACCACAAAACTTGTTCTACCTGCTTTCTGGGCTGAGATGGGGAATCGCTGAATTTTGGACTCGGCTGGTGACAAAATGTTCCAAACACACCCCATGCACAACTCCACCGGGGAAGGTGCCAGAAACGAGTTCTGTTGGTAGTTTTTACACTACCCCGGTAGGCAGCTGAAAGGCACCACAAAACTTGTTCTACCTGCTTTCTGGGCTGAGATGGGGAATCGCTGAATTTTGGACTCGGCTGGTGACAAAATGTTCCAAACACACCCCATGCACAACTCCACCGGGGAAGGTGCCAGAAACGAGTTCTGTTGGTAGTTTTTACACTACCCCGGTAGGCAGCTGAAAGGCACCACAAAACTTGTTCTACCTGCTTTCTGGGCTGAGATGGGGAATCGCTGAATTTTGGACTCGGCTGGTGACAAAATGTTCCAAACACACCCCATGCACAACTCCACCGGGGAAGGTGCCAGAAACGAGTTCTGTTGGTAGTTTTTACACTACCCCGGTAGGCAAGAGAAAGGCACCACAAAACTTGTTCTACCTGCTTTCTGGGCTGAGATGGGGAATCGCTGAATTTTGGACTCGGCTGGTGACAAAATGTTCCAAACACACCCCATGCACAACTCCACCGGGGAAGGTGCCAGAAACGAGTTCTGTTGGTAGTTTTTACACTACCCCGGTAGGCAGCTGAAAGGCACCACAAAACTTGTTCTACCTGCTTTCTGGGCTGAGATGGGGAATCGCTGAATTTTGGACTCGGCTGGTGACAAAATGTTCCAAACACACCCCATGCACAACTCCACCGGGGAAGGTGCCAGAAACGAGTTCTGTTGGTAGTTTTTACACTACCCCGGTAGGCAGCTGAAAGGCACCACAAAACTTGTTCTACCTGCTTTCTGGGCTGAGATGGGGAATCGCTGAATTTTGGACTCGGCTGGTGACAAAATGTTCCAAACACACCCCATGCACAACTCCACCGGGGAAGGTGTCAGAAACGAGTTCTGTTGGTAGTTTTTACACTACCCCGGTAGGCAGCTGAAAGGCACCACAAAACTTGTTCTACCTGCTTTCTGGGCTGAGATGGGGAATAGCTGAATTTTGGACTCGGCTGCTGACAAAATGTTCCAAACACACCCCATGCACAACTCCACCGGGGAAGGTGCCAGAAACGAGTTCTGTTGGTAGTTTTTACACTACCCCGGTAGGCAGCTGAAAGGCACCACAAAACTTGTTCTACCTGCTTTCTGGGCTGAGATGGGGAATCGCTGAATTTTGGACTCGGCTGGTGACAAAATGTTCCAAACACACCCCATGCACAACTCCACCGGGGAAGGTGCCAGAAACGAGTTCTGTTGGTAGTTTTTACACTACCCCGGTAGGCAGCTGAAAGGCACCACAAAACTTGTTCTACCTGCTTTCTGGGCTGAGATGGGGAATCGCTGAATTTTGGACTCGGCTGGTGACAAAATGTTCCAAACACACCCCATGCACAACTCCACCGGGGAAGGTGCCAGAAACGAGTTCTGTTGGTAGTTTTTACACTACCCCCGGTAGGCAGCTGAAAGGCACCACAAAACTTGTTCTACCTGCTTTCTGGGCTGAGATGGGGAATCGCTGAATTTTGGACTCGGCTGCTGACAAAATGTTCCAAACACACCCCATGCACAACTCCACCGGGGAAGGTGCCAGAAACGAGTTCTGTTGGTAGTTTTTACACTACCCCGGTAGGCAGCTGAAAGGCACCACAAAACTTGTTCTACCTGCTTTCTGGGCTGAGATGGGGAATCGCTGAATTTTGGACTCGGCTGGTGACAAAATGTTCCAAACACACCCCATGCACAACTCCACCGGGGAAGGTGCCAGAAACGAGTTCTGTTGGTAGTTTTTACACTACCCCGGTAGGCAAGAGAAAGGCACCACAAAACTTGTTCTACCTGCTTTCTGGGCTGAGATGGGGAATCGCTGAATTTTGGACTCGGCTGGTGACAAAATGTTCCAAACACACCCCATGCACAACTCCACCGGGGAAGGTGCCAGAAACGAGTTCTGTTGGTAGTTTTTACACTACCCCCGGTAGGCAGCTGAAAGGCACCACAAAACTTGTTCTACCTGCTTTCTGGGCTGAGATGGGGAATCGCTGAATTTTGGACTCGGCTGGTGACAAAATGTTCCAAACACACCCCATGCACAACTCCACCGGGGAAGGTGCCAGAAACGAGTTCTGTTGGTAGTTTTTACAGTACCCCCGGTAGGCAGCTGAAAGGCACCACAAAACTTGTTCTACCTGCTTTCTGGGCTGAGATGGGGAATCGCTGAATTTTGGACTCGGCTGGTGACAAAATGTTCCAAACACACCCCATGCACAACTCCACCGGGGAAGGTGCCAGAAACGAGTTCTGTTGGTAGTTTTTACACTACCCCGGTAGGCAGCTGAAAGGCACCACAAAACTTGTTCTACCTGCTTTCTGGGCTGAGATGGGGAATCGCTGAATTTTGGACTCGGCTGGTGACAAAATGTTCCAAACACACCCCATGCACAACTCCACCGGGGAAGGTGCCAGAAACGAGTTCTGTTGGTAGTTTTTACACTACCCCGGTAGGCAGCTGAAAGGCACCACAAAACTTGTTCTACCTGCTTTCTGGGCTGAGATGGGGAATCGCTGACTTTTGGACTCGGCTGGTGACAAAATGTTCCAAACACACCCCATGCACAACTCCACCGGGGAAGGTGCCAGAAACGAGTTCTCTTGGTAGTTTTTACACTACCCCGGTAGGCAGCTGAAAGGCACCACAAAACTTGTTCTACCTGCTTTCTGGGCTGAGATGGGGAATCGCTGAATTTTGGACTCGGCTGGTGACAAAATGTTCCAAACACACCCCATGCACAACTCCACCGGGGAAGGTGCCAGAAACGAGTTCTCTTGGTAGTTTTTACACTACCCCGGTAGGCAGCTGAAAGGCACCACAAAACTTGTTCTACCTGCTTTCTGGGCTGAGATGGGGAATCGCTGAATTTTGGACTCGGCTGGTGACAAAATGTTCCAAACACACCCCATGCACAACTCCACCGGGGAAGGTGCCAGAAACGAGTTCTGTTGGTAGTTTTTACACTACCCCGGTAGGCAGCTGAAAGGCACCACAAAACTTGTTGTACCTGCTTTCTGGGCTGAGATGGGGAATCGCTGAATTTTGGACTCGGCTGCTGACAAAATGTTCCAAACACACCCCATGCACACCTCCACCGGGGAAGGTGCCAGAAACGAGTTCTGTTGGTAGTTTTTACACTACCCCGGTAGGCAGCTGAAAGGCACCACAAAACTTGTTCTACCTGCTTTCTGGGCTGAGATGGGGAATCGCTGAATTTTGGACTCGGCTGGTGACAAAATGTTCCAAACACACCCCATGCACAACTCCACCGGGGAAGGTGCCAGAAACGAGTTCTGTTGGTAGTTTTTACACTACCCCGGTAGGCAGCTGAAAGGCACCACAAAACTTGTTCTACCTGCTTTCTGGGCTGAGATGGGGAATCGCTGAATTTTGGACTCGGCTGGTGACAAAATGTTCCAAACACACCCCATGCACAACTCCACCGGGGAAGGTGCCAGAAACGAGTTCTGTGGGTAGTTTTTACACTACCCCGGTAGGCAGCTGAAAGGCACCACAAAACTTGTTCTACCTGCTTTCTGGGCTGAGATGGGGAATCGCTGAATTTTGGACTCGGCTGGTGACAAAATGTTCCAAACACACCCCATGCACAACTCCACCGGGGAAGGTGCCAGAAACGAGTTCTGTTGGTAGTTTTTACACTACCCCGGTAGGCAGCTGAAAGGCACCACAAAACTTGTTCTACCTGCTTTCTGGGCTGAGATGGGGAATCGCTGAATTTTGGACTCGGCTGGTGACAAAATGTTCCAAACACACCCCATGCACAACTCCACCGGGGAAGGTGCCAGAAACGAGTTCTGTTGGTAGTTTTTACACTACCCCGGTAGGCACCTGAAAGGCACCACAAAACTTGTTCTACCTGCTTTCTGGGCTGAGATGGGGAATCGCTGAATTTTGGACTCGGCTGGTGACAAAATGTTCCAAACACACCCCATGCACAACTCCACCGGGGAAGGTGCCAGAAACGAGTTCTGTTGGTAGTTTTTACACTACCCCGGTAGGCAGCTGAAAGGCACCACAAAACTTGTTCTACCTGCTTTCTGGGCTGAGATGGGGAATCGCTGAATTTTGGACTCGGCTGGTGACAAAATGTTCCAAACACACCCCATGCACAACTCCACCGGGGAAGGTGCCAGAAACGAGTTCTGTTGGTAGTTTTTACACTACCCCGGTAGGCAGCTGAAAGGCACCACAAAACTTGTTCTACCTGCTTTCTGGGCTGAGATGGGGAACAGCTGAATTTTGGACTCGGCTGCTGACAAAATGTTCCAAACACACCCCATGCACAACTCCACCGGGGAAGGTGCCAGAAACGAGTTCTGTTGGTAGTTTTTACACTACCCCGGTAGGCAGCTGAAAGGCACCACAAAACTTGTTCTACCTGCTTTCTGGGCTGAGATGGGGAATCGCTGAATTTTGGACTCGGCTGGTGACAAAATGTTCCAAACACACCCCATGCACAACTCCACCGGGGAAGGTGCCAGAAACGAGTTCTGTTGGTAGTTTTTACACTACCCCGGTAGGCAAGAGAAAGGCACCACAAAACTTGTTGTACCTGCTTTCTGGGCTGAGATGGGGAATCGCTGAATTTTGGACTCGGCTGCTGACAAAATGTTCCAAACACACCCCATGCACAACTCCACCGGGGAAGGTGCCAGAAACGTGTTCTGTTGGTAGTTTTTACACTACCCCGGTAGGCAAGAGAAAGGCACCACAAAACTTGTTCTACCTGCTTTCTGGGCTGAGATGGGGAATCGCTGAATTTTGGACTCGGCTGGTGACAAAATGTTCCAAACACACCCCATGCTCAGCTCCACCGGCAAAGGTGCCAGAAAGGAGTTCTGTTGGTAGTTTTTACACTACCCCGGTAGGCAGCTGAAAGGCACCACAAAACTTGTTCTACCTGCTTTCTGGGCTGAGATGGGGAATCGCTGAATTTTGGACTCGGCTGGTGACAAAATGTTCCAAACACACCCCATGCACAACTCCACCGGCAAAGGTGCCAGAAACGAGTTCTGTTGGTAGTTTTTACACTACCCCGGTAGGCAAGAGAAAGGCACCACAAAACTTGTTCTACCTGCTTTCTGGGCTAGAGTCTGTGAACAGCTGAGTTTTGGACTCGGCTGGTGACAAAATGTTCCAAACACACCCCATGCACACCTCCACCGGGGAAGGTGCCAGAAACGAGTTCTGTTGGTAGTTTTTACACTACCCCCGGTAGGCAGCTGAAAGGCACCACAAAACTTGTTCTACCTGCTTTCTGGGCTGAGATGGGGAATCGCTGAATTTTGGACTCGGCTGGTGACAAAATGTTCCAAACACACCCCATGCACAACTCCACCGGGGAAGGTGCCAGAAACGAGTTCTGTTGGTAGTTTTTACACTACCCCGGTAGGCAGCTTAAAGGCACCACAAAACTTGTTCTACCTGCTTTCTGGGCTGAGATGGGGAATCGCTGAATTTTGGACTCGGCTGGTGACAAAATGTTCCAAACACACCCCATGCACAACTCCACCGGGGAAGGTGCCAGAAACGAGTTCTGTGGGTAGTTTTTACACTACCCCGGTAGGCAGCTGAAAGGCACCACAAAACTTGTTCTACCTGCTTTCTGGGCTGAGATGGGGAATCGCTGAATTTTGGACTCGGCTGGTGACAAAATGTTCCAAACACACCCCATGCACAACTCCACCGGGGAAGGTGCCAGAAACGAGTTCTGTTGGTAGTTTTTACACTACCCCCGGTAGGCAGCTGAAAGGCACCACAAAACTTGTTCTACCTGCTTTCTGGGCTGAGATGGGGAATCGCTGAATTTTGGACTCGGCTGGTGACAAAATGTTCCAAACACACCCCATGCACAACTCCACCGGCAAAGGTGCCAGAAACGAGTTCTGTTGGTAGTTTTTACACTACCCCCGGTAGGCAAGAGAAAGGCACCACAAAACTTGTTCTACCTGCTTTCTGGGCTAGAGTCTGTGAACAGCTGAGTTTTGGACTCGGCTGGTGACAAAATGTTCCAAACACACCCCATGCACAACTCCACCGGGGAAGGTGCCAGAAACGAGTTCTGTTGGTAGTTTTTACACTACCCCGGTAGGCAGCTGAAAGGCACCACAAAACTTGTTCTACCTGCTTTCTGGGCTGAGATGGGGAATCGCTGAATTTTGGACTCGGCTGGTGACAAAATGTTCCAAACACACCCCATGCACAACTCCACCGGGGAAGGTGCCAGAAACGAGTTCTGTTGGTAGTTTTTACACTACCCCGGTAGGCAGCTGAAAGGCACCACAAAACTTGTTCTACCTGCTTTCTGGGCTGAGATGGGGAACAGCTGAATTTTGGACTCGGCTGCTGACAAAATGTTCCAAACACACCCCATGCACAACTCCACCGGGGAAGGTGCCAGAAACGAGTTCTGTTGGTAGTTTTTACACTACCCCGGTAGGCAGCTGAAAGGCACCACAAAACTTGTTCTACCTGCTTTCTGGGCTGAGATGGGGAATCGCTGAATTTTGGACTCGGCTGGTGACAAAATGTTCCAAACACACCCCATGCACAACTCCACCGGGGAAGGTGCCAGAAACGAGTTCTGTTGGTAGTTTTTACACTACCCCCGGTAGGCAAGAGAAAGGCACCACAAAACTTGTTGTACCTGCTTTCTGGGCTGAGATGGGGAATCGCTGAATTTTGGACTCGGCTGCTGACAAAATGTTCCAAACACACCCCATGCACAACTCCACCGGGGAAGGTGCCAGAAACGTGTTCTGTTGGTAGTTTTTACACTACCCCGGTAGGCAGCTGAAAGGCACCACAAAACTTGTTCTACCTGCTTTCTGGGCTGAGATGGGGAATCGCTGAATTTTGGACTCGGCTGGTGACAAAATGTTCCAAACACACCCCATGCTCAGCTCCACCGGCAAAGGTGCCAGAAAGGAGTTCTGTTGGTAGTTTTTACACTACCCCGGTAGGCAGCTGAAAGGCACCACAAAACTTGTTCTACCTGCTTTCTGGGCTGAGATGGGGAATCGCTGAATTTTGGACTCGGCTGGTGACAAAATGTTCCAAACACACCCCATGCACAACTCCACCGGCAAAGGTGCCAGAAACGAGTTCTGTTGGTAGTTTTTACACTACCCCGGTAGGCAAGAGAAAGGCACCACAAAACTTGTTCTACCTGCTTTCTGGGCTAGAGTCTGTGAACAGCTGAGTTTTGGACTCGGCTGGTGACAAAATGTTCCAAACACACCCCATGCACAACTCCACCGGGGAAGGTGCCAGAAACGAGTTCTGTTGGTAGTTTTTACACTACCCCGGTAGGCAGCTGAAAGGCACCACAAAACTTGTTCTACCTGCTTTCTGGGCTGAGATGGGGAATCGCTGAATTTTGGACTCGGCTGGTGACAAAATGTTCCAAACACACCCCATGCACAACTCCACCGGGGAAGGTGCCAGAAACGAGTTCTGTTGGTAGTTTTTACACTACCCCGGTAGGCAGCTGAAAGGCACCACAAAACTTGTTCTACCTGCTTTCTGGGCTGAGATGGGGAATCGCTGAATTTTGGACTCGGCTGGTGACAAAATGTTCCAAACACACCCCATGCACAACTCCACCGGGGAAGGTGCCAGAAACGAGTTCTGTTGGTAGTTTTTACACTACCCCGGTAGGCAGCTGAAAGGCACCACAAAACTTGTTCTACCTGCTTTCTGGGCTGAGATGGGGAATCGCTGAATTTTGGACTCGGCTGGTGACAAAATGTTCCAAACACACCCCATGCACAACTCCACCGGGGAAGGTGCCAGAAACGAGTTCTGTTGGTAGTTTTTACACTACCCCGGTAGGCAGCTGAAAGGCACCACAAAACTTGTTCTACCTGCTTTCTGGGCTGAGATGGGGAATCGCTGAATTTTGGACTCGGCTGGTGACAAAATGTTCCAAACACACCCCATGCACAACTCCACCGGGGAAGGTGCCAGAAACGAGTTCTGTTGGTAGTTTTTACACTACCCCGGTAGGCAGCTGAAAGGCACCACAAAAACTTGTTCTACCTGCTTTCTGGGCTGAGATGGGGAACAGCTGAATTTTGGACTCGGCTGCTGACAAAATGTTCCAAACACACCCCATGCACAACTCCACCGGGGAAGGTGCCAGAAACGAGTTCTGTTGGTAGTTTTTACACTACCCCGGTAGGCAGCTGAAAGGCACCACAAAACTTGTTCTACCTGCTTTCTGGGCTGAGATGGGGAATCGCTGAATTTTGGACTCGGCTGGTGACAAAATGTTCCAAACACACCCCATGCACAACTCCACCGGGGAAGGTGCCAGAAACGAGTTCTGTTGGTAGTTTTTACACTACCCCCGGTAGGCAAGAGAAAGGCACCACAAAACTTGTTGTACCTGCTTTCTGGGCTGAGATGGGGAATCGCTGAATTTTGGACTCGGCTGCTGACAAAATGTTCCAAACACACACCCCATGCACAACTCCACCGGGGAAGGTGCCAGAAACGTGTTCTGTTGGTAGTTTTTACACTACCCCGGTAGGCAAGAGAAAGGCACCACAAAACTTGTTCTACCTGCCTTTCTGGGCTGAGATGGGGAATCGCTGAATTTTGGACTCGGCTGGTGACAAAATGTTCCAAACACACCCCATGCTCAGCTCCACCGGCAAAGGTGCCAGAAAGGAGTTCTGTTGGTAGTTTTTACACTACCCCGGTAGGCAGCTGAAAGGCACCACAAAACTTGTTCTACCTGCTTTCTGGGCTGAGATGGGGAATCGCTGAATTTTGGACTCGGCTGGTGACAAAATGTTCCAAACACACCCCATGCACAACTCCACCGGCAAAGGTGCCAGAAACGAGTTCTGTTGGTAGTTTTTACACTACCCCGGTAGGCAAGAGAAAGGCACCACAAAACTTGTTCTACCTGCTTTCTGGGCTAGAGTCTGTGAACAGCTGAGTTTTGGACTCGGCTGGTGACAAAATGTTCCAAACACACCCCATGCACAACTCCACCGGGGAAGGTGCCAGAAACGAGTTCTGTTGGTAGTTTTTACACTACCCCGGTAGGCAGCTGAAAGGCACCACAAAACTTGTTCTACCTGCTTTCTGGGCTGAGATGGGGAATCGCTTGAATTTTGGACTCGGCTGGTGACAAAATGTTCCAAACACACCCCATGCACAACTCCACCGGGGAAGGTGCCAGAAACGAGTTCTGTTGGTAGTTTTTACACTACCCCGGTAGGCAGCTGAAAGGCACCACAAAACTTGTTCTACCTGCTTTCTGGGCTGAGATGGGGAATCGCTGAATTTTGGACTCGGCTGGTGACAAAATGTTCCAAACACACCCCATGCACAACTCCACCGGGGAAGGTGCCAGAAACGAGTTCTGTTGGTAGTTTTTTACACTACCCCGGTAGGCAGCTGAAAGGCACCACAAAACTTGTTCTACCTGCTTTCTGGGCTGAGATGGGGAATCGCTGAATTTTGGACTCGGCTGGTGACAAAATGTTCCAAACACACCCCATGCACAACTCCACCGGGGAAGGTGCCAGAAACGAGTTCTCTTGGTAGTTTTTACACTACCCCCGGTAGGCAAGAGAAAGGCACCACAAAACTTGTTCTACCTGCTTTCTGGGCTGAGATGGGGAATCGCTGAATTTTGGACTCGGCTGGTGACAAAATGTTCCAAACACACCCCATGCACAACTCCACCGGGGAAGGTGCCAGAAACGAGTTCTGTTGGTAGTTTTTACACTACCCCCGGTAGGCAGCTGAAAGGCACCACAAAACTTGTTCTACCTGCTTTCTGGGCTGAGATGGGGAATCGCTGAATTTTGGACTCGGCTGGTGACAAATGTTCCAAACACACCCCATGCACAACTCCACCGGGGAAGGTGTCAGAAACGAGTTCTGTTGGTAGTTTTTACACTACCCCCGGTAGGCAGCTGAAAGGCACCACAAAACTTGTTCTACCTGCTTTCTGGGCTGAGATGGGGAATCGCTGAATTTTGGACTCGGCTGGTGACAAAATGTTCCAAACACACCCCCATGCACACCTCCACCGGGGAAGGTGCCAGAAACGAGTTCTGTTGGTAGTTTTTACACTACCCCGGTAGGCAGCTGAAAGGCACCACAAAACTTGTTCTACCTGCTTTCTGGGCTGAGATGGGGAATCGCTGAATTTTGGACTCGGCTGGTGACAAAATGTTCCAAACACACCCCATGCACACCTCCACCGGGGAAGGTGCCAGAAACGAGTTCTGTTGGTAGTTTTTACACTACCCCGGTAGGCAAGAGAAAGGCACCACAAAACTTGTTGTACCTGCTTTCTGGCCTAGAGATGGGGAATCGCTGAATTTTGGACTCGGCTGGTGACAAAATGTTCCAAACACACCCCATGCACAACTCCACCGGGGAAGGTGCCAGAAACGAGTTCTGTTGGTAGTTTTTACACTACCCCGGTAGGCAGCTGAAAGGCACCACACAAAACTTGTTCTACCTGCTTTCTGGGCTGAGATGGGGAATCGCTGA